>NW_024400662.1:0-25274 GCF_905171765.1 Bufo bufo | reverse complement strand
TTTCCTGATGTAGTTTCAGCATTGTATACAGAACGCCACAGATTCTAGACACTATCTTAGGCCCAGATTGCTGGAATCTGCCATACACACACTGTTTTCTGATTTAGCACACTGCTGTCTACAGAACACCACAGATTAAAGACACTCTAGAGGGCCCAGAGCATTGGAATCTGCAATACCATGTTTCCTGATGTAGTTTCAGCATTGTATACAGAACGCCACAGATTCTAGACACTATCTTAGGCCCAGATTGCTGGAATCTGCCATACACACACTGTTTTCTGACTTAGCACACTGCTGTCTACAGAACACCACAGATTAAAGACACTCTAGAGGGCCCAGAGCATTGGAATCTGCAATACCATGTTTCCTGATGTAGTTTCAGCATTGTATACAGAACGCCACAGATTCTAGACACTATCTTAGGCCCAGATTGCTGGAATCTGCCATACACACACTGTTTTCTGATTTAGCACACTGCTGTCTACAGAACACCGCAGATTAAAGACACTCTAGAGGGCCCAGAGCATTGGAATCTGCAATACCATGTTTCCTGATGTAGTTTAAGCATTGTATACAGAACGCCACAGATTCTAGACACTATCTTAGGCCCAGATTGCTGGAATCTGCCATACACACACAGTTTTCTGACTTAGCACACTGCTGTCTACAGAACACCACAGATTAAAGAGACTCTAGAGGGCCCAGAGCATTGGAATCTGCAATACCATGTTTCCTGATGAAGTTTCAGCATTGTATACAGAACGCCACAGATTCTAGACACTATCTTAGGCCCAGATTGCTGGAATCTGCCATACACACACTGTTTTCTGACTTAGCACACTGCTGTCTACAGAACACCACAGATTAAAGACACTCTAGAGGGCCCAGAGCATTGGAATCTGCAATACCATGTTTCCTGATGTAGTTTCAGCATTGTATACAGAACGCCACAGATTCTAGACACTATCTTAGGTCCAGATTGCTGGAATCTGCCATACACACACTGTTTTCTGACTTAGCACACTGCTGTCTACAGAACACCACAGATTAAAGACACTCTAGAGGGCCCAGAGCATTGGAATCTGCAATACCATGTTTCCTGATGTAGTTTCAGCATTGTATACAGAACGCCACAGATTCTAGACACTATCTTAGGCCCAGATTGCTGGAATCTGCCATACACACACTGTTTTCTGATTTAGCACACTGCTGTCTACAGAACACCACAGATTAAAGACACTCTAGAGGGCCCAGAGCATTGGAATCTGCAATACCATGTTTCCTGATGTAGTTTCAGCATTGTATACAGAACGCCACAGATTCTAGACACTATCTTAGGCCCAGATTGCTGGAATCTGCCATACACACACAGTTTTCTGACTTAGCACACTGCTGTCTACAGAACACCACAGATTAAAGAGACTCTAGAGGGCCCAGAGCATTGGAATCTGCAATACCATGTTTCCTGATGTAGTTTCAGCATTGTATACAGAACGCCACAGATTCTAGACACTATCTTAGGCCCAGATTGCTGGAATCTGCCATACACACACTGTTTTCTGACTTAGCACACTGCTGTCTACAGAACACCACAGATTAAAGACACTCTAGAGGGCCCAGAGCATTGGAATCTGCAATACCATGTTTCCTGATGTAGTTTCAGCATTGTATACAGAACGCCACAGATTCTAGACACTATCTTAGGCCCAGATTGCTGGAATCTGCCATACACACACAGTTTTCTGACTTAGCACACTGCTGTCTACAGAACACCACAGATTAAAGAGACTCTAGAGGGCCCAGAGCATTGGAATCTGCAATACCATGTTTCCTTTGCAAAATTATTTTTATTGGGTTTTTTAAATTTTTGAATAAAGTATAGTTACAACAATTGATAATATTACAACTGTATAAACAAACACACGTTAACATAAAAAGAGAACATAAAAATAGAAAGAAAAATCAAATTAACAGTGCAGAATCATTTATCAAATTAACATAACTGAGATTTATAGAGTGAGTTATCCATCCATTTGTCCCATCTGAGGTGGAAAGTGGGAATTTTGTTTTGTGTAAGAGCAATGACTTTTTCAAATGAACAGGTGTTATTAATAATCTGCCAGACTTCTTTGATATGGGGTGTGTCTTTAGATTTCCAGTGTCTGGTGATGACTAATTTTGTAGCCATTGATATATGTGCTATTATTGATTTGGAGTCTTCAGGGAAATTATTTAGTCCTATCAACAATAAGGCAAGTTGTGGTGATAGAACAATATGTTGTCCTAGGATTGTTTTAAGTAGTTTATTTGCAGCTTCCCATAGTGGTTTTATCGCCTTGCATTCCCAAAGGGTGTGGATTAAAGTTCCTTTTTCACCGCATTGTCTCCAACAAGTGTCAGGAGTGTCTGGGAATATGAGATGTATTCTGCTAGGCGTGTAATACCATCTAAGGTATGTTTTAATCAGGGCCTCTCTATGGTTGGTGCTATGGAAGTACTTATGGGTATTGGAAAATGTAATATGCCAGTCTTGTAAGGTTATTTTCAATTGGAGATCTTTTTCCCATTTTTGTATATAATTGTTAGTGGAGAGGTTATGAGGTTCTGCTAGTAGATTGTAGAATGTTGCTATGCCTTTGGGTTTGCTAAACAGTTTAGAGATTAGAGATATATTGGGTGGTTTTTCCTTTTCTACTATTTTATATTTATTGATAAATTCTCTTATATTTAGATATCTGTAGAAATCATCCCTCCCAAGCCCGAATTTGTTTTTCAGGTCTGAAAAAGATGTGAATATACCATCTTTGAAGAAATCTTGTAGGGAGCTAATGCCTAATGTCTTCCAATATAGTAAAGGGATAGTGGGCGCCTGGTCTTGAATAAACTCTAGAGTTGAATCATTCATAGGGGAATAGATGTTTCCTTTCTGTTGTTTGAGAAACCACTTCCATGTCTCATCAGAAATTTTTACAGTATTAATTGGGGGAGAGGGAGGAGAAAATCCCCAACTATATGCTAGGAGTCTGGTTCTCATTGTATTGAGTTTGCAAATATCCCTTTCGATTTGCACCCATATTTTATTAGGGTTGTCAGACCACCAGTGTGAGAGCTGGTCTAACAATGCTGCAAGATAATAATTCTGGATATGAGGAACTCCCAAGCCACCTTTCTTGTGATGTCTTGTTATAACATAAAATGCAACTCTGGGTTTCTTATCTCCCCCAGATAAATGACTTAAGTTTAGTGTTTACTGATGCAAAAAATACTTTTGGGATATCGATTGGTAGCGATCTGAAGAGGTACAAAAGTTTTGGCAGAAGCAGCATTTTGTAGGCCGCTATTCTGCCAAGCCAAGAAATCAGGTTTTTAGAGAAATCAGCTATGTCTTTGTCAATTTCCTTGACTATTTTAGGAAAGTTTGTTTCAAAGAGTGTGGAAGAGGATGTGACACTTGAATACCCAGGTATGAAATTTCTGATTTTTGCCAATCTAGTTTGTAAGAGGACTGAAGAGAGTTTAGAAGTTTTTGGTCTATATTTAATGGTAAGGCTTGAGATTTGTCCTGATTGATTTTGTAATATGAAATTTTGCTAAAATCCATGGTTGTATCAAAGAATGCTTTTAATGAGGATTGTGGGTTTGTCAGGGTTAGAATTATGTCATCTGCAAATAGAGCTAATTTATATTCTTGTTGGCCAATTGTTATTCCCTTAACGTCTGAATTTTGCCTAATAATTGTTGCCAAAGGTTCCATTGATATATGAAGAGCAGGGGGAGAAAAGGACATCCTTGACGGGTGCCATTTGTGATATTAAAGCTTTCTGATATGGAGCTGTTGACATAGACATTAGCAGAAGGACTACTATACAATGCTGTAATTCCTGTGTGTATATGGCCTGTTATTCCATATTTTTCTAATACTTTGAAAGCATATGACCAATTAATACGGTCAAACGCCTTTTCTGCGTCTATAGTAAGAAATATAGAAGGAATTTTGCTTTTTTTCACAGTATTGAAGTAATGATGTAATCCTTCTGGTGTTGTCCGGTCCTTGTCTGCCTTTCAGAAAACCTACTTGATCTTTGTGGATCAATTCTGGTAGTATATTTTGAATCTATTGGCAATTATTTTAGCATATATTTTTACATCAACATTTAGTAGAGATATAGGCCTATAGTTTTTCACTTCAGAGTTGTCTTTACCCGGCTTGGGAATAGTAACTATAGTTGCTCTCAACATTTCTTTGGGTAGTTTTCCTGTGGTAAATGCCAAGTTATAAATTTTTTGGAGATATGGGAGAAGGATTATTGTAAATTTTTTATAATATTCTGTAGTAAATCCATCAGGTCCAGGGACTTCTGGTTGGGGGAGGTTGATATGGCTTTGGATATTTCCAACTGTGAGATAGGTAGGTTTAAAGTTCTAAGTTGTTCTGAATTGAGTTTTGGAAGGTTTAGTTTTTCTAAAAATTTTGAAATTTCTGTTTCAGTTGGATGTGTGTCTATATCAGAAGCTAAATTATAAAGCCTCTGATAGTAGTCTTTAAAAGCGTTGGCTATCTCCCTTGGGGCAAGTTTAGTTTGATTTGTTATAGGGTGTACAATTTTGTTGATTTTTGATTTTTGGGCTTTTGCTTTTAATCTTCTAGCCAATAATGCGCCTGATTTGTTGTCATGTGAATAATAATTTATCTTGGACTGCCTCAACGATTTTTCATATTTGTGTAGGAGTAGGTTGTATAATTTGAATCTGGTTTTCTGTATTTCTGCAGTGATATGATATGATGGATTGGTTTTGTTCTGGGACTCTAGCTGTTTAATATTATTAAGAGTCTCGTTCATGTCTTTCTCTCTCTGTTTTTTAATGTGTGAGCCTAATGACATGAACGAGCCTCTTATCCTAGCCTTATGGGCGTTCCATATAGTGAAGGGATCAATGTCTGGGGTGTCGTTTATATCAAAGTATTCCCTCAGATCTTTCTCAATTGAGTCTGAATATTTGTTGTTTGATAAAATATGTGGGTTGACTCTCCACATATAGTCATTGATTTGAGATTGAGATGTCAGTATTTTGAGATGTATTGGAGCATGGTCTGTCCATGTAATGTATCCTATTTCTGTTTTACTTATGGCGTCTATTAGTGGTCTTTCTATCAGAAAGAAGTCTATTCTTGAATAGGAATTCCATTTGCATGAGAAGTGCGTATAATCCCTTTCACTAGCATGCTGCAATCTCCAAATGTCAAACAAATTATTTTCCTCTATTAGTTTTTGGAAGTAGGAGTCTCTATATCTGGCTCCTTGTGTAGTGTCTAGGGTAGAATTGAGAACTGCATTAAAGTCCCCACCTATTATCAGATGGCCTTTTTTCATTGAATTTATTTTCTTGATTAGTTTTCTCATAAATTTAGTTTGGCCAATATTGGGGGCATATATATTTACTAGGGTAAGAAGCTTATTTTCTACTAAGGCCACAATTATAATAAATCTCCCTTCCGGGTCTACATATTGATTTTGAATTTCTGTGGAAACTGAATTTTTGAAAGCAATTAGTACTCCTCTTTTCTTTTTAATATAGGCAGAATATATAACTTTGGGGAATCTCTTATTTTGGATTGTGGGGGTATTACCTTTTGAGATATGGGTTTCTTGTGCAAACAAGATGTCACATTTTTGATTCAATGCCTCTTTCCATAGCTGATTTCTCTTAAATGGGGAATTTAATCCCTTGACATTAATTGATGTGATTTTTATAGCCATGTTATTACATTTTCAATTCGCTTTTTACCTTTAGCCTTCAGATCGCCACTTAAATCACAGACATTGTTAGTTACATCAGTTTTCCTATCATTCAAATACGTGGGTCCAGGACAATAGAGATGAATAAGAGTATAGCGGTGAATGTATGATTCTGCAAAAATAACATAGAACAAGCAAGTACATAGTAGAACTAGAACATTAGTTAGAAAAATCAAAAGAAAAACAAATAGCTCTTTAGTAATCAGAGCAGAAATGAGTGGATGGACAAATGCCATCATAGAACAGTATAGGGCGGGTTAGTCCGGCAAGCATGTAGAGTACTCCTCCACATAAAAAGTAGCTCTTTGTAGCTGCCTCAGGCGTCGCCCCTTTGTCCTTGCTGGGTCTTTGTTCTATTGTGATCATGTGGTCTGGCAGGGCGTTGGCCCTCCTGCGGCCTCCTGGAATTTCTATCTTGATAATGAGGTGGTTGCTCAATCTTTAGCTTCCATTCTTTCAAAATAGCCAGTGCTGTATCAGGAGATTTTAAAACGTGTAATTCGCCATCTTTGAAGACCAGAACTTTAACTGGGAAACCCCATCTATAATTTAAACCATTGGCAGCCAAAGTTCTGGTGACTACTGTAAAATCTTTCCTGGCTTTAATAGTAGCCGCAGATAAGTCTGTAAAAAGTTTCAGGCCATCAAACTGATCTGGAAGCTTAGGGTTGTTTCTTATTTCTCTCAGCATTAGTTCTTTAACATGGTAAAAAGTAAATCTGGCCAGTACATCTCGGGGTATATCTTTGTGTAGAAAAGATGGTTTAGGCAGTCTATGAGCTCTGTCTATGCTGAGTTCGAACTCTTTGGCGTGAGGGACCAGTATTTTGATCAGATCCGTGATATAAGGAATCAGGTCTTTGTTGGAAACCGATTCAGGGACACCTCTAAACTTGATGTTGTTCCTTCTGCTGCGGTCTTCTAAATCTATTACTTTAGCTTGTAATGACTCCACCGTGTCTTCCATCATATTATGTCTATCTATAATTTCGTTTTGTGAAGCTGCGAACTCTCCCATTTTATTCTCAACATGTGAGACCCTGTCTCCAATCTCTTCAATCGCTTGCTGAATGGGCAATATTGATGATTTAAAATCAGTATTAATGGAACTTCTTAAGGCCAAGAGCATATCTTTAATTAGTACCGCTGATAGTTCTTTGTCTGCTGCTTGGAAACTCTCAAAAGTGTCAGGGGTTGGATCGGGTATATGATCGGTACTCACTGTGCTCTGCCTCCGGTCATGCTGTGCTTTGTCCTCCTTTCTTTGTGGGTGAACTAAAGGTAGAGTTTCGATTAAATCCTTGGTGTTATGATCAGGCTCTTTCTGTTCACGATCGCTATGATCTAATGAGTCTGATGACTGTGGATTTTGTTCCGCGGCAGCTGCTGCGGCTTCCTCCATGCTTCTCCCTTTGTTTGATCCGGGTGGGGTCACATATAAGCCATGTGCCACGCTCGATATTTCCGTCGATCTTTGTGACGATTTCCCCTTTTTAAACGGGGTGCAGGGAGGCAGTTGTGGTATCCTTCTGGCAGTGTTGACCGGTGTGGAATGAGTTGATCTTTTTTCAGACGCAGGGGCCCTCCTAAAGCTGGAGGCCGATGAGGCGTCTGATGCTGTATCAGCTTCTTCCCGGTCGTCCTGCTCATGGCTGGAAAATGATCGATTCCTTCTTTTAGAACGATCAGAATTTTTGGATCTCTTCATCCTTATCTTCCTGGATCCTTTAGTGTTGAAGAAATAGTCCATTTCGAGGCAAAAAGTCGATTTTAAGTCGCTTTCAGAGCTGTGCTGCAGAGGAGCTCTTACTTCATGCGGCCATCTCTCTCAGCAGCCAAGCCACGCCCCCCCCCAATACCATGTTTCCTGATGTAGTTTCAGCATTGTATACAGAACGCCACAGATTCTAGACACTATCTTAGGCCCAGATTGCTGGAATCTGCCATACACACACTGTTTTCTGACTTAGCACACTGCTGTCTACAGAACACCACAGATTAAAGACACTCTAGAGGGCCCAGAGCATTGGAATCTGCAATACCATGTTTCCTGATGTAGTTTCAGCATTGTATACAGAACGCCACAGATTCTAGACACTATCTTAGGCCCAGATTGCTGGAATCTGCCATACACACACTGTTTTCTGACTTAGCACACTGCTGTCTACAGAACACCACAGAATAAAGACACTCTAGAGGGCCCAGAGCATTGGAATCTGCAATACCTTGTTTCCTGATGTAGTTTCAGCATTGTATACAGAACGCCACAGATTCTAGACACTATCTTAGGCCCAGATTGCTGGAATCTGCCATACACACTTTGTTTTCTGACTCAGCACACTGCTGTCTACAGAACACCACAGATTAAAGACACTCTAGAGGGCCCAGAGCATTGGAATCTGCAATACCATGTTTCCTGATGTAGTTTCAGCATTGTATACAGAACGCCACAGATTCTAGACACTATCTTAGGCCCAGATTGCTGGAATCTGCCATACACACACTGTTTTCTGACTCAGCACACTGCTGTCTACAGAACACCACAGATTAAAGACACTCTAGAGGGCCCAGAGCATTGGAATCTGCAATACCATGTTTCCTGATGTAGTTTCAGCATTGTATACAGAACGCCACAGATTCTAGACACTATCTTAGGCCCAGATTGCTGGAATCTGCCATACACACACAGTTTTCTGACTTAGCACACTGCTGTCTACAGAACACCACAGATTAAAGAGACTCTAGAGGGCCCAGAGCATTGGAATCTGCAATACCATGTTTCCTGATGTAGTTTCAGCATTGTATACAGAACGCCACAGATTCTAGACACTATCTTAGGCCCAGATTGCTGGAATCTGCCATACACACACTGTTTTCTGACTTAGCACACTGCTGTCTACAGAACACCACAGATTAAAGACACTCTAGAGGGCCCAGAGCATTGGAATCTGCAATACCATGTTTCCTGATGTAGTTTCAGCATTGTATACAGAACGCCACAGATTCTAGACACTATCTTAGGTCCAGATTGCTGGAATCTGCCATACACACACTGTTTTCTGACTTAGCACACTGCTGTCTACAGAACACCACAGATTAAAGACACTCTAGAGGGCCCAGAGCATTGGAATCTGCAATACCATGTTTCCTGATGTAGTTTCAGCATTGTATACAGAACGCCACAGATTCTAGACACTATCTTAGGCCCAGATTGCTGGAATCTGCCATACACACACTGTTTTCTGACTTAGCACACTGCTGTCTACAGAACACCACAGATTAAAGACACTCTAGAGGGCCCAGAGCATTGGAATCTGCAATACCATGTTTCCTGATGTAGTTTCAGCATTGTATACAGAACGCCACAGATTCTAGACACTATCTTAGGCCCAGATTGCTGGAATCTGCCATACACACACTGTTTTCTGATTTAGCACACTGCTGTCTACAGAACACCACAGATTAAAGACACTCTAGAGGGCCCAGAGCATTGGAATCTGCAATACCATGTTTCCTGATGTAGTTTCAGCATTGTATACAGAACGCCACAGATTCTAGACACTATCTTAGGCCCAGATTGCTGGAATCTGCCATACACACACTGTTTTCTGATTTAGCACACTGCTGTCTACAGAACACCACAGATTAAAGACACTCTAGAGGGCCCAGAGCATTGGAATCTGCAATACCATGTTTCCTGATGTAGTTTCAGCATTGTATACAGAACGCCACAGATTCTAGACACTATCTTAGGCCCAGATTGCTGGAATCTGCCATACACACACTGTTTTCTGACTTAGCACACTGCTGTCTACAGAACACCACAGATTAAAGACACTCTAGAGGGCCCAGAGCATTGGAATCTGCAATACCATGTTTCCTGATGTAGTTTCAGCATTGTATACAGAACGCCACAGATTCTAGACACTATCTTAGGCCCAGATTGCTGGAATCTGCCATACACACACTGTTTTCTTGTAAAATTATTTTTATTAACATTTTTTATGTAAACAAACAAAACAGAATATCATGGAATGAATCAATGATAGGCATATATGTAATGAGGCAAATAAAAAGCAGATATGGTATCACATAAATCGGTTCAACTGAACATATATGCAGTATGTATGGATAAACTCAAAGCAATAACAAACCTGAAAAGAAGTATATAAAAGGCATCATAACAGTATAAAACACAAATACAACAAAATAACATAGTACAGGATTTCCCTTTACATTTGAGAACGGTGATATATACTCTCCAACCATTTGTCCCATCTGTAGTGGAATGTAGAGGACCTATTTTGAATGCGAGCAATGGTTTGCTCGAACATACATGTATTGCTGACAGTTTGCCAAACCTCCTTCACATGTGGGGTATCTGTCGATTTCCAATGCCTAGTTATAACCAATTGTGTAGCCATAACTAGGTGTGCTATAATTGACCTAAAATTGTCTGGCAAATCATCTAATCCCAGTAATAAGAGTGCTAAGTGTGGAGAAAGTGTAAGGTTGAGTTTTGTAATTAACCTAATGACATTTTCAATTGCTTTCCAAAGTGGTTGGATAGTCCCACATTCCCATAGGGTATGTAGTAGTGTCCCCTTCCTCCCACACTGTCTCCAGCAAAGATCCGAGGTGTCTGGGAAGATTAGGTGTAATTTACTCGGTGTGTGGTACCATCTAAGATGGGTTTTAAGGATCACCTCCTTGTGAGCAGTACTTTGAAAAAATTTATGAGTGTAAGATAATGATGAATGCCAGTCTTTCAAATCTATCGACATTTGTAGGTCTTTTTCCCATTTCCCCATTTGCTTGGTAGGCGCATTGTTAAAGGGTTCTGTTAATTGGGCATAAAAGATAGATATCCCTCTCTTTTTCTTGAACAAATTAACTGGTAGAGCCATATGTGGTAGTTGTCTCTTTTCTAATATCCTGTGTTTGTTAACAAATTCCCTCACATTTAGAAATCTGTAGAAATCGTCTCGCTCTAATCCAAATCGAGTTTTGAGTTTGGAAAATGAGGTAAACGTCTCCCCTTCATAAAAGTCTTGCAGGGATTCAATGCCAAGATGCTTCCAATGTGAAATAGGGATTAGATCTACCGAATCAGAGAGGGCATCTAAAGTAACATCTGTCAAGGGAAAGTGTAATTTCCCTTTTCTCAGTTTAAGGAATTTCTTCCAGATATCGTCCGAGGTACTGACAACCTTGATAGGTGGATTAGGTAAGGAGAAACCCCAGATTTGTGCTAGAAGTCTGGATTTTAATGATGTTACGCCACATATATTTTTCTCTATTTGGACCCATAATTTGTCCATATTATCATTCCACCAGTGAGATAATTGGTCTAGGATGGCTGCATAATAATAGTACTGAATATGTGGTACTCCTAGCCCTCCTTTTTTATGGTGTCCAATTATAGTTCTAAAAGCAACCCTTGGTTTTTTGCGGTCCCAGATGAATAACTTGATTTTGGAATTAAGTGTTGTGAAATACAAATCAGGAATAGAAATCGGCAGTGACCTGAAGAGATACAAGAGCTTTGGCAGGAGCAGCATTTTGAATGCCGCAATCCTGCCCAGCCAAGAAATGGTGTTTTTAGTAAATTCCGCCATATCTTTATTGATTTCAGAGGCAATTCTTGGAAAGTTGGCACTATAAAGTCTCGATGAGGGGTGTGACACCTGTATACCCAAGTATGTAACTTCAGATTTTTGCCAGTCTAGAGGATAACGTCTTTTTAGATCTAATAGTAACGCAGTATTCAGATTAATTGGTAGAGCTTGAGATTTATCAGTGTTGATTTTATAGTAAGATAATTCACCAAAGGTCTGAGTGATTTTAAAGAAGGCTGATAAAGATGATTGGGGATTGGTGAGTGTTAATATGACATCGTCAGCAAAAAGTGCTAATTTATAATTCTCTTGGCCCACATCTATGCCAAATATGTCCGGGTCAGATCTTATGGCTGCTGCCAATGGCTCCATCGACATGACAAAGAGTAGAGGGGAAAAAGGGCAGCCCTGCCGAGTACCGTTGGTAATTTTGAAGGAATTTGACAGGGAGCTATTCACATAAACATTTGCCGAGGGATTGCTGTAAAGTGCTTTGATGCCTGTATGAATATCTCCCAATATCCCGAACTTCTCCAAAACTTGAAATGCATACGACCAGTTTATACGGTCAAAGGCTTTTTCAGCGTCAACAGTTAAAAAGATGGCAGGATTGTTCCGCTTTTCACAAAGTTGGAGAAGAGAGATTACACGCCTAGTATTATCTGGGCCTTGTCTACCCTTTAAAAATCCTACCTGGTCTTTATGAATTAATTTTGGGAGAATATTTTGGAACCTATCTGCCAGGATTTTTGCGTAGATCTTTACATCCACGTTCAGCAGAGAAATTGGTCTATAGTTTTTTACTTCACTATCATCCTTACCTGGCTTGGGTATGGTAACTATAGTGGCCCGTAGCATATCTTCAGGGAGAGTACCTGAATGAAACGCCTGATTGTATACCTTATGAAGATGTGGAATTAAGATACTAGCAAACCTTTTATAATATTCGGATGTAAACCCGTCTGGGCCTGGAGATTTTTGATTAGGGGAAGTTTTAATAGCATTTGATATCTCTAATAATGAAATTGGCAGATTCAGTTGGTGGGATTGGTCTGGAGTTAATTTGGGTAAATCTAGTTTACTTAAAAAGTCTTTGATTTTTGATTCTTTGACTGGTGTTGGGAGATCTGAAGCCAAATTATATAATTCCTCATAGTAGTCTTTGAAAGCATTAGCAATATCACGGGGGGCTAGTTTAATTTGATCAGTCTTGGGATGTCTAATTTTCCTAATTATGGACTTCTGTATTTTGGCTTTTAGCTTCCTAGCAAGTAATGCCCCGGTTTTATTGTCATGTGAATAGAATTTTATCTTAGATTGCCGTATGATCTTCTCATATTTGAGTAGGAGTAAGTTATACATTTTCAACCTGGCTTTCTGTAATTCAGTTGTGGTAGTATAAGAAGGATTTAATTTATTTTTGGATTCTAATTCTTTTAATAGTTTCAGGGCTTCAGTCATATCCTTCTCTCTCTGTTTTTTAACAAAGGAACCTAGGGACATAAATGTCCCTCTGATTTTGGCCTTGTGGGCGTTCCATAGAGTGTATGAGTCTATGTCCGGGGTATTATTTAGTATGAAATATTCTTCTAACTCAGATTTGATAGAAGCTGCAAATTTAGAATTATTAAGGATATAGGGATTAGCTTTCCATCTGTAGTCATTGGTTTGCTTTTGATTAGGCGAGAAAGATAAACTGATCGGGGCGTGGTCTGACCAGACCATGTTTCCGATATCTGTTTTAGTTATTGAGTCAAGGAATGATCTTTCAACCAAGAAATAGTCTATCCTTGAATATGAGGTATATTTGTTTGACAGATGTGTATAATCTCTCTCTGAGGCGTGTTGCAATCTCCAAATATCATAGAGATTGTTTTGATTAATTAATTTTTGGAACGCTGAGTCCCAGTGTCTTCCACTGTGGGTGGAGTCCAAAGAGGGATTGAGAATAGCATTGAAGTCGCCTCCTAATAATAGGTGGCCTTTTTTCATGATATTAATTTTCTTCAATACTTTCCTCATAAATTTTGTCTGACCAGAGTTAGGAGCATAGATATTAACTAATGTAACCAGGGTGTTATTGATCAAAGCCACTAGTATGATATACCTCCCGTTAGGGTCTATAAATTGATCTCTGAAATCCACTGCAATCGAGTCCCTAAAAGCAATCAGGACTCCCCTTTTTTTCTTTGTATAAGTGGAGTAAACAATTTTTGGAAAATTCCTATGTTTAATCTGTGGAGTGCTATTAGTGGCTATGTGGGTTTCCTGGGCATACAGAATGTCACACTTTTTGTTTAAAGCCTCATTCCAAAGTTGATTCCTTCTGAAAGGGGAGTTTAGGCCCCTCACATTAATTGATACTACATTAACAGCCATTTCTTAAGCATGAGCAGAGATATGTACTTTGTATTCCTCAGGTCACTACCCGATTTGCAAGTAATAAACATTGTAACTGAAAAATCTATAGCATAAGCATAGTTAGGCAGAGAGAAATGATTGGTTAACTCAGAATATTGGGGTCCTCCTGTACTAAAAACATCAAATAAACAGTTATTAAATAAAGCAACAACTACAACTACATTGGAAAACAAAAAAGCAAAAAGCCCGGTAACAAATCGGGCAAAGGAAATCAGATGATCCCAAGTCATCTACAGGAACTATAGGGCGGGTGTATTACAGGCAAACAGGAGGTTTCCTTCCCCCACCCTTGGATACGCTCCTTGTGGCAGCCTCAAGTACTGTTCCTTTGTCTCCTATCCTTTGTTTGAGACATGCGGTCGTGGAAATTTTCTGGGTGTCGGCCATCTTGGGCCTTTCTAGTGGCTTTGTCTTGAAAAGGCTGAATCCTTTCAATTTGCAAATTCCACTCCTTCAGGGTTTTCAAAGCAGAGTCTGGTGATAGCATTGTATGTAGGACTCCATCTTTGTACACCAGCAACTTTACTGGGAACCCCCATCTATAGTTAATATCGTTCGCTATTAAAGTTTTAGTGACTATGGCAAATTCTTTTCTCGCTTTGATCGTGGCTGCAGATAGATCCGTGAAAAGTTGTAGGCCAGTAAATTTCCTTGATAGGACAGGACCTTTCCTCATTTCTCTTAGGATTTGCTCTTTGGTATGGAAGAAGGTGAATCTGGCTAAGACGTCTCTAGGGACATCTTTGTGAAGAAAAGAGGGCTTGGGTAGCCTATGTGCTCTATCGACGCACAACTCATAATCTTTAGCATGTGGTATGAGCTCTTTGGCCAGTTCAACGATGTATGGGGTCAAATCATTGTTCAAAACATTCTCCGGGACACCTCTGAATTTTATATTATTTCTTCTACTCCTGTCCTCTAAGTCAATAACTTTTGTCTGCAAAAATTCGACCTGATCTTCGAGATCGTTATGTCGGTCGATAACCTCATTTTGGGAAGCTGCAAATTCTTCCATTTTGACTTCTACATGGGAGACTCTTTCTCCTAGTTCTTCTACTGCTTGCTGGACAGGAGTTATCGATTTTTTAAAATCAGCATTAATCGATGATCTAAGAGCTAGGAGCATATCTTTGAGTAGCGTGGCCGAAAGCTCTTTATCTGCGGCGTGAAACTCAGCAAAATGGTCGGGTACAGTCTCATGAGATACATGAATACTCACTGTGTCTTTGCTTAGCTTTGTCTCTTCATCGATTATTTTAGATCGAGGGCTCTCAGTTATGGTATCTTCTCCTTTGTCTGTCTGTGCAGAAATAATCCCCTCTCGATCGTTTTCTTTCTCATCCAGCGAATCGGACACATGGGGGGTCGACTTCCCTGTTGGCGCTATAGCGCTTTCTTCTAGTCTCGAGGTATTATAATCGAGCGCGTCCCGGCTCGAAGATTTTGTATGATCTGATCGCTTCTGTGTATAATCCTTAGATTTCCCCCTTTTAATCGGGGTATTCGGAGGTAAAAATGGCACTTTCCGATTTAGCTTCTTCGGTGTGCTGTGCATCGATCTCTTTCCAGAGGTGGCAGCCTGCCTGCAGCTGGAGCCCGACGATGCATCCGAGGGAGTGTCAGCTTCATCCCGGTCATCTCTTTCATTCGTCGAAAAAGACTGATTCCTTCGAGCTGCTCGGTCAGAATTCTTTCTTCTGATAGCTCTCGATCTTCTGTATCGAGTGGATCCGAAATATGAATCCATATTGAGGATTTTCAATGATTTTTGCCGCTTATGGAGCTAAGGTGTGGAGGAGCTCTCACCTCATGCGGCCATCACTCTCGCAGCCAAGCCACGCCTACACACACTGTTTTCTGATTTAGCACACTGCTGTCTACAGAACACCACAGATTAAAGACACTCTAGAGGGCCCAGAGCATTGGAATCTGCAATACCATGTTTCCTGATGTAGTTTCAGCATTGTATACAGAACGCCACAGATTCTAGACACTATCTTAGGCCCAGATTGCTGGAATCTGCCATACACACACTGTTTTCTGACTTAGCACACTGCTGTCTACAGAACACCACAGAATAAAGACACTCTAGAGGGCCCAGAGCATTGGAATCTGCAATACCATGTTTCCTGATGTAGTTTCAGCATTGTATACAGAACGCCACAGATTCTAGACACTATCTTAGGCCCAGATTGCTGGAATCTGCCATACACACTTTGTTTTCTGACTCAGCACACTGCTGTCTACAGAACACCACAGATTAAAGACACTCTAGAGGGCCCAGAGCATTGGAATCTGCAATACCATGTTTCCTGATGTAGTTTCAGCATTGTATACAGAACGCCACAGATTCTAGACACTATCTTAGGCCCAGATTGCTGGAATCTGCCATACACACACTGTTTTCTGACTCAGCACACTGCTGTCTACAGAACACCACAGATTAAAGACACTCTAGAGGGCCCAGAGCATTGGAATCTGCAATACCATGTTTCCTGATGTAGTTTCAGCATTGTATACAGAACGCCACAGATTCTAGACACTATCTTAGGCCCAGATTGCTGGAATCTGCCATACACACACTGTTTTCTGACTTAGCACACTGCTGTCTACAGAACACCACAGATTAAAGACACTCTAGAGGGCCCAGAGCATTGGAATCTGCAATACCATGTTTCCTGATGTAGTTTCAGCATTGTATACAGAACGCCACAGATTCTAGACACTATCTTAGGCCCAGATTGCTGGAATCTGCCATACACACACTGTTTTCTGACTTAGCACACTGCTGTCTACAGAACACCACAGATTAAAGACACTCTAGAGGGCCCAGAGCATTGGAATCTGCAATACCATGTTTCCTGATGTAGTTTCAGCATTGTATACAGAACGCCACAGATTCTAGACACTATCTTAGGCCCAGATTGCTGGAATCTGCCATACACACACTGTTTTCTGACTCAGCACACTGCTGTCTACAGAACACCACAGATTAAAGACACTCTAGAGGGCCCAGAGCATTGGAATCTGCAATACCATGTTTCCTGATGTAGTTTCAGCATTGTATACAGAACGCCACAGATTCTAGACACTATCTTAGGCCCAGATTGCTGGAATCTGCCATACACACTTTGTTTTCTGACTCAGCACACTGCTGTCTACAGAACACCACAGATTAAAGACACTCTAGAGGGCCCAGAGCATTGGAATCTGCAATACCATGTTTCCTGATGTAGTTTCAGCATTGTATACAGAACGCCACAGATTCTAGACACTATCTTAGGCCCAGATTGCTGGAATCTGCCATACACACACTGTTTTCTGACTCAGCACACTGCTGTCTACAGAACACCACAGATTAAAGACACTCTAGAGGGCCCAGAGCATTGGAATCTGCAATACCATGTTTCCTGATGTAGTTTAAGCATTGTATACAGAACGCCACAGATTCTAGACACTATCTTAGGCCCAGATTGCTGGAATCTGCCATACACACACAGTTTTCTGACTTAGCACACTGCTGTCTACAGAACACCACAGATTAAAGAGACTCTAGAGGGCCCAGAGCATTGGAATCTGCAATACCATGTTTCCTGATGTAGTTTCAGCATTGTATACAGAACGCCACAGATTCTAGACACTATCTTAGGCCCAGATTGCTGGAATCTGCCATACACACACTGTTTTCTGACTTAGCACACTGCTGTCTACAGAACACCACAGATTAAAGACACTCTAGAGGGCCCAGAGCATTGGAATCTGCAATACCATGTTTCCTGATGTAGTTTCAGCATTGTATACAGAACGCCACAGATTCTAGACACTATCTTAGGTCCAGATTGCTGGAATCTGCCATACACACACTGTTTTCTGACTTAGCACACTGCTGTCTACAGAACACCACAGATTAACCACCTCCGGACCGCCTAACGCAGGATCGCGTTCCGGAGGTGGCAGCGCTGCGCACAGTCACGCATATACGCGTCATCTCGCGAGACGCGAGATTTCCTGTGAACGCGCGCACACAGGCGCGCGCGCTCACAGGAACGGAAGGTAAGAGAGTTGATCTCCAGCCTGCCAGCGGCGATCGTTCGCTGGCAGGCTGGAGATGTGTTTTTTTTAACCCCTAACAGGTATATTAGACGCTGTTTTGATAACAGCGTCTAATATACCTGCTACCTGGTCCTCTGGTGGTCCCCTTTGTTTGGATCGACCACCAGAGGACACAGGTAGCTCAGTAAAGTAGCACCAAGCACCACTACACTACACTACACCCCCCCCCCATCACTTATTAACCCCTTATTAGCCCCTGATCACCCCTAATCACCCCTGATCACCCCATATAGACTCCCTGATCACCCCCCTGTCATTGATTACCCCCCTGTCATTGATCAACCCCCTGTAAAGCTCCATTCAGACGTCCGCATGATTTTTACGGATCCACTGATAGATGGATCGGATCCGCAAAACGCATCCGGACGTCTGAATGAAGCCTTACAGGGGCATGATCAATGACTGTGGTGATCACCCCATATAGACTCCCTGATCACCCCCCTGTCATTGATTACCCCCCTGTCATTGATTACCCCCCTGTAAAGCTCCATTCAGATGTCCGCATGATTTTTACGGATGCACTGATACATGGATCGGATCCGCAAAACGCATCCGGTCGTCTGAATGAAGCCTTACAGGGGCATGATCAATGACTGTGGTGATCACCCCCCTGTCATTGATTACCCCCCTGTAAAGCTCCATTCAGATGTCCGCATGATTTTTACGGATGCACTGATAGATGGATCGGATCCGCAAAACGCATCCGGACGTCTGAATGAAGCCTTACAGGGGCATGATCAATGACTGTGGTGATCACCCCATATAGACTCCCTGATCACCCCCCTGTCATTGATTACCCCCCTGTCATTGATTACCCCCCTGTAAAGCTCCATTCAGATGTCCGCATGATTTTTACGGATGCACTGATAGATGGATCCGATCCGCAAAACGCATCCGGACGTCTGAATGAAGCCTTACAGGGGCATGATCAATGACTGTGGTGATCACCCCATATAGACTCCCTGATCACCCCCCTGTAAAGCTCCATTCAGATGTCCGCATGATTTTTACGGATGCACTGATACATGGATCGGATCCGCAAAACGCATCCGGTCGTCTGAATGAAGCCTTACAGGGGCATGATCAATGACTGTGGTGATCACCCCCCTGTCATTGATTACCCCCCTGTAAAGCTCCATTCAGATGTCCGCATGATTTTTACGGATGCACTGATAGATGGATCGGATCCGCAAAACGCATCCGGACGTCTGAATGAAGCCTTACAGGGGCATGATCAATGACTGTGGTGATCACCCCATATAGACTCCCTGATCACCCCCCTGTCATTGATCACCCCCCTGTCATTGATTACCCCCCTGTAAAGCTCCATTCAGATGTCCGCATGATTTTTACGGATGCACTGATAGATGGATCGGATCCGCAAAACGCATCCGGACGTCTGAATGAAGCCTTACAGGGGCATGATCAATGACTGTGGTGATCACCCCATATAGACTCCCTGATCACCCCCCTGTCATTGATCACCCCCCTGTCATTGATTACCCCCCTGTAAAGCTCCATTCAGATGTCCGCATGATTTTTACGGATGCACTGATAGATGGATCGGATCCGCAAAACGCATCCGGACGTCTGAATGAAGCCTTACACGGGCGTGATCAATGACTGTGGTTATCACCCCATATAGACTCCCTGATCACCCCCCTGTCATTGATCACCCCCCTGTCATTGATCACCCCCCTGTCATTTAGCACCCCTCTGTAAGGCTCCATTCAGATATTTTTTTGGCCCAAGTTAGCAGAATTTTTTTTTTTTTTTCTTACAAAGTCTCATATTCCACTAACTTGTGTCAAAAAATAAAATCTCACATGAACTCACCATACCCCTCACGGAATCCAAATGCGTAAAATTTTTTAGACATTTATATTCCAGACTTCTTCTCACGCTTTAGGGCCCCTAGAATGCCAGGGCAGTATAAATACCCCACATGTGACCCCATTTCGGAAAGAAGACACCCCCAGGTATTCCGTGAGGGGCATATTGAGTCCATGAAAGATTGAAATTTTTGTCCCAAGTTAGCGGAACGGGAGACTTTGTGAGAAAAAAATTAAAAATATCAATTTCCGCTAACTTGTGCCAAAAAAAAAAAATTTCTATGAACTCGCCATGCCCCTCATTGAATACCTTGGGGTGTCTTCTTTCCAAAATGGGGTCACATGTGGGGTATTTATACTGCCCTGGCATTCTAGGGGCCCTAAAGCGTGAGAAGAAGTCTGGTATCCAAATGTCTAAAAATGCCCTCCTAAAAGGAATTTGGGCACCTTTGCGCATCTAGGCTGCAAAAAAGTGTCACACATCTGGTATCGCCGTACTCAGGAGAAGTTGGGGAATGTGTTTTGGGGTGTCATTTTACATATACCCATGCTGGGTGAGAGAAATATCTTGGTCAAATGCCAACTTTGTATAAAAAAATGGGAAAAGTTGTCTTTTGCCAAGATATTTCTCTCACCCAGCATGGGTATATGTAAAATGACACCCCAAAACACATTCCCCAACTTCTCCTGAATACGGCGATACCACATGTGTGACACTTTTTTGCAGCCTAGGTGGGCAAAGGGGCCCATATTCCAAAGAGCACCTTAAGGATTTCACAGGTCATTTACCTACTTACCACACATTAGGGCCCCTGGAAAATGCCAGGGCAGTATAACTACCCCACAAGTGACCCCATTTTGGAAAGAAGACACCCCAAGGTATTCCGTGAGGGGCATGGCGAGTTCCTAGAATTTTTTATTTTTTGTCACAAGTTAGTGGAAAATGCTTATTTTTTTTTTTTTTTTTTTTCATACAAAGTCTCATATTCCACTAACTTGTGACAAAAAATAAAAACTTCCATGAACTCACTTTGCCCATCAGCGAATACCTTGGGGTCTCTTCTTTCCAAAATGGGGTCACTTGTGGGGTAGTTATACTGCCCTGGCATTCTAGGGGCCCAAATGTGTGGTAAGGAGTTTGAAATCAAATTCTGTAAAAAATGACCTGTGAAATCCGAAAGGTGCTCTTTTGAATATGGGCCCCTTTGCCCACCTCGGCTGCAAAAAAGTGTCACACATCTGGTATCTCCGTAATCGGGAGAAGTTGGGGAATGTGTTTTGGGGTGTCATTTTACATATACCCATGCTGGGTAAGAGAAATATCTTGGCAAAAGACAACTTTTCCCATTTTTTTATACAAAGTTGGCATTTGACCAAGATATTTATCTCACCCAGCATGGGTATATGTAAAAAGACACCCCAAAACACATTCCTCAACTTCTCCTGAATACAGAGATACCAGATGTGTGACACTTTTTTGCAGCCTAGGTGGGCAAAGGGGCCCACATTCCAAAGAGCACCTTTCGGATTTCACAGGTCATTTACCTACTTACCACACATTTGGGCCCCTAGAATGCCAGGGCAGTATAACTACCCCACAAGTGACCCCATTTTGGAAAGAAGAGACCCCAAGGTATTCGCTGATGGGCATAGTGAGTTCATGGAAGTTTTTATTTTTTGTCACAAGTTTGTGGAATATGAGACTTTGTATGAAAAAAAAAAAAAAAAAAAAAATCATCATTTTCCACTAACTTGTGACAAAAAATAAAAAATTCTAGGAACTCGCCATGCCCCTCACGGAATACCTTGGGGTGTCTTCTTTCCAAAATGGGGTCACTTGTGGGGTAGTTATACTGCCCTGGTATTCTAGGGGCCCAAATGTGTGGTAAGGAGTTTGAAATCAAATTCAGGAAAAAATGAGGAGTGAAATCCGAAAGGTGCTCTTTGGAATATGGGCCCCTTTGCCCACCTAGGCTGCAAAAAAGTGTCACACATCTGGTATCCCCGTACTCAGGAGAAGTTGAGGAATGTGTTTTGGGGTGTCTTTTTACATATACCCATGCTGGGTGAGATAAATATCTTGGTCAAATGACAACTTTGTATAAAAAAATGGGAAAAGTTGTCTTTTGCCAAGATATTTCTCTCACCCAGCATGGGTATATATAAAATGACACCCCAAAACACATTCCCCACCTTCTCCTGAGTACGGAGATACCAGATGTGTGACACTTTTTTGCAGCCTAGGTGGGCTAAGGGGCCCATATTCCAAAGAGCACCTTTCGGATTTCACAGGTCATTTTTTACAGAATTTGATTTCAAACTCCTTACCACACATTTGGGCCCCTAGAATGCCAGGGCAGTATAACTACCCCACAAGTGACCCCATTTTGGAAAGAAGAGACCCCAAGGTATTCGCTGATGGGCATAGTGAGTTCATAGAAGTTTTTATTTTTTGTCACAAGTTAGTGGAATATGAGACTTTGTAAGGAAAAAAAAAAAAAAAAAAAAAATCATCATTTTCCGCTAACTTGTGACAAAAAATAAAAAGTTCTATGAACTCACTATGCCCATCAGCGAATACCTTAGGGTGTGTACTTTCAGAAATGGGGTCATTTGTGGGGTGTTTGTACTGTCTGGGCATTGTAGAACCTCAGGAAACATGACAGGTGCTCAGAAAGTCAGAGCTGCTTCAAAAAGCGGAAATTCACATTTTTGTACCATAGTTTGTAAACGCTATAACTTTTACCCAAACCATTTTTTTTTTACCCAAACATTTTTTTTTTATCAAAGACATGTAGAACTATAAATTTAGAGCAAAATTTCTATATGGATGTCGTTTTTTTTGCAAAATTTTACAACTGAAAGTGAAAAATGTCATTTTTTTGCAAAAAAATCGTTAAATTTCGATTAATAACAAAAAAAGTAAAAATGTCAGCAGCAATGAAATACCACCAAATGAAAGCTCTATTAGTGAGAAGAAAAGGAGGTAAAATTCATTTGGGTGGTAAGTTGCATGACCGAGCAATAAACGGTGAAAGTAGTGTAGGTCAGAAGTGTAAAAAGTGGCCTGGTCTTTCAGGGTGTTTAAGCACTGGGGGCTGAGGTGGTTAAAGACACTCTAGAGGGCCCAGAGCATTGGAATCTGCAATACCATGTTTCCTGATGTAGTTTCAGCATTGTATACAGAACGCCACAGATTCTAGACACTATCTTAGGCCCAGATTGCTGGAATCTGCCATACACACACTGTTTTCTGACTTAGCACACTGCTGTCTACAGAACACCACAGATTAAAGACACTCTAGAGGGCCCAGAGCATTGGAATCTGCAATACCATGTTTCCTGATGTAGTTTCAGCATTGTATACAGAACGCCACAGATTCTAGACACTATCTTAGGCCCAGATTGCTGGAATCTGCCATACACACACTGTTTTCTGACTTAGCACACTGCTGTCTACAGAACACCACAGATTAAAGACACTCTAGAGGGCCCAGAGCATTGGAATCTGCAATACCATGTTTCCTGATGTAGTTTCAGCATTGTATACAGAACGCCACAGATTCTAGACACTATCTTAGGCCCAGATTGCTGGAATCTGCCATACACACACTGTTTTCTGACTTAGCACACTGCTGTCTACAGAACACCACAGATTAAAGACACTCTAGAGGGCCCAGAGCATTGGAATCTGCAATACCATGTTTCCTGATGTAGTTTCAGCATTGTATACAGAACGCCACAGATTCTAGACACTATCTTAGGCCCAGATTGCTGGAATCTGCCATACACACACTGTTTTCTGACTTAGCACACTGCTGTCTACAGAACACCACAGATTAAAGACACTCTAGAGGGCCCAGAGCATTGGAATCTGCAATACCATGTTTCCTGATGTAGTTTCAGCATTGTATACAGAACGCCACAGATTCTAGACACTATCTTAGGCCCAGATTGCTGGAATCTGCCATACACACACTGTTTTCTGACTTAGCACACTGCTGTCTACAGAACACCACAGATTAAAGACACTCTAGAGGGCCCAGAGCATTGGAATCTGCAATACCATGTTTCCTGATGTAGTTTCAGCATTGTATACAGAACGCCACAGATTCTAGACACTATCTTAGGCCCAGATTGCTGGAATCTGCCATACACACACTGTTTTCTGACTCAGCACACTGCTGTCTACAGAACACCACAGATTAAAGACACTCTAGAGGGCCCAGAGCATTGGAATCTGCAATACCATGTTTCCTGATGTAGTTTCAGCATTGTATACAGAACGCCACAGATTCTAGACACTATCTTAGGCCCAGATTGCTGGAATCTGCCATACACACACTGTTTTCTGACTTAGCACACTGCTGTCTACAGAACACCACAGATTAAAGACACTCTAGAGGGCCCAGAGCATTGGAATCTGCAATACCATGTTTCCTGATGTAGTTTCAGCATTGTATACAGAACGCCACAGATTCTAGACACTATCTTAGGCCCAGATTGCTGGAATCTGCCATACACACACTGTTTTCTGACTTAGCACACTGCTGTCTACAGAACACCACAGATTAAAGACACTCTAGAGGGCCCAGAGCATTGGAATCTGCAATACCATGTTTCCTGATGTAGTTTCAGCATTGTATACAGAACGCCACAGATTCTAGACACTATCTTAGGCCCAGATTGCTGGAATCTGCCATACACACACTGTTTTCTGACTTAGCACACTGCTGTCTACAGAACACCACAGATTAAAGACACTCTAGAGGGCCCAGAGCATTGGAATCTGCAATACCATGTTTCCTGATGTAGTTTCAGCATTGTATACAGAACGCCACAGATTCTAGACACTATCTTAGGCCCAGATTGCTGGAATCTGCCATACACACACTGTTTTCTGACTTAGCACACTGCTGTCTACAGAACACCACAGATTAAAGACACTCTAGAGGGCCCAGAGCATTGGAATCTGCAATACCATGTTTCCTGATGTAGTTTCAGCATTGTATACAGAACGCCACAGATTCTAGACACTATCTTAGGCCCAGATTGCTGGAATCTGCCATACACACACTGTTTTCTGACTTAGCACACTGCTGTCTACAGAACACCACAGATTAAAGACACTCTAGAGGGCCCAGAGCATTGGAATCTGCAATACCATGTTTCCTGATGTAGTTTCAGCATTGTATACAGAACGCCACAGATTCTAGACACTATCTTAGGCCCAGATTGCTGGAATCTGCCATACACACACTGTTTTCTGACTCAGCACACTGCTGTCTACAGAACACCACAGATTAAAGACACTCTAGAGGGCCCAGAGCATTGGAATCTGCAATACCATGTTTCCTGATGTAGTTTCAGCATTGTATACAGAACGCCACAGATTCTAGACACTATCTTAGGCCCAGATTGCTGGAATCTGCCATACACACACTGTTTTCTGACTTAGCACACTGCTGTCTACAGAACACCACAGATTA
>NW_024400661.1:0-25335 GCF_905171765.1 Bufo bufo | reverse complement strand
GTGTCCAAGGACGGGAAGGAATGGGCAAAGGAAGGAGAGGACCTGATGGCCGTGAGTGAGGGACCTTGGCACGAGCGCAAGTCTCGCAAGCTGCCACAAAACCCTCAACTGACTTACGAAGCGCAGGCCACCAGAATCTCCGAGCAATGAGATCCAGTGTGGCTCTTGTCCCCGGGTGCCCAGCAAGGACCGTATCATGGTGTTCTTTAAAAATCTTGTGTCTCAAAGCGAGAGGCACAAACAACCTCCCAGGAGGACAAAGATCAGGAGCTTCTGACTGGGCTGCCTGCACCTCTGCCTCCAAATCAGGAAAAAGAGCAGAGACCACCACACCTTCAGCTAAAATGGGACCCGGGTCTTCAAAATTCCCACCTCCCGGGAAACAACGTGACAGGGCATCTGCCTTCACATTCTTAACCCCAGGGCGGAACGTAACAACAAAATTAAACCTTGAAAAGAACAAAGACCATCTGGCCTGTCTCGGGTTCAGACGCTTGGCTGACTCCAAGTAGGCCAGATTTTTATGGTCAGTAAACACGGTAATAGGGTGTCTGGCTCCCTCTAGCCAATGGCGCCATTCCTCAAAAGCCAACTTGATGGCCAACAATTCCCTATCTCCCACATCATAATTTCTCTCTGCGGAGGAGAGCTTCTTTGAGAAAAAGGCACACGGTTGCCATTTGGCAGGAGAGGAACCCTGAGACAAGACCGCCCCCCCCCCCCCCCCAGAAGCATCAACCTCAACTATGAAGGGTAAGGAAACATCAGGTTGTACTAGGATGGGAGCGGAAGCAAAACTCTCCTTGATATCAGAAAAGGCCTTACGCGCCTCTACCAACCAGGAAGAAAAATCTACCCCCTTTCTGGTCATATCCGTGAGTGGTTTAACAACAGAGGAATAATTCTAAATAAATTTCCTGTAATAATTAGCAAAGCCCAAAAAACGCATCAGCGCCTTCTGATTCTCAGGAAGCTCCCACTCAAGCACAGCGCGGACCTTCTCGGGGTCCATGCGAAAACCAGAAGCGGAGACAAGAAACCCCAGAAATTGGATCTCTGGAACCGCAAACACACATTTTTCCAGTTTCGCGTATAATTTATTCTCCCGCAGGATGAGTAAGACCTGACATAAGTGTTCCTTATGAGTTTTGAAATCAGGAGAAAAAATCAAAATGTCATCCAAATACACTAATACAAATTTTCCCATTAAATGATAAAAAATGCTGTTGACGAAATGCTGAAAAACGGCTGGGGCATTCATCAAACCAAAAGGCATAACTAAATTCTCAAAATGGCCCTCAGGGGTATTGAAAGCCGTCTTCCATTCGTCTCCTTCTCTGACCCTAACCAGGTTGTATGCCCCTCTTAGGTCTAATTTGGAAAAGACTTTCGCCCCAACAACCTGGTTAAACAAATCTGGGATTAAAGGAAGCGGATACGGATCACGAATAGTGATACTGTTCAGCTCCCTGAAATCCAGACAAGGTCTTAAAGAACCATCTTTTTTCTTAACAAAGAAAAAACCAGCGGCAACAGGTGACTTTGAGGGTCGTATGTGTCCTTTTCTCAGACTCTCAGAGATATAAGCACGCATAGCGACCCTCTCAGGTTGGGAAAGATTGTATAAACGAGATTTAGGCAGCTTGGCACCTGGGATGAGATCAATAGGGCAATCATACTCCCTGTGCGGAGGCAAATCCTGAACTCCACTCTCAGAGAAAACATCCAAAAATTCAGAGAGGAAAGGTGGTACAGTTTTAGTAGAAACCTCAGAAATAGATGTTATGAGGCAATTCTCTCTGCAAAAGTCACTCCAACCATTTATTTGCCTCGCTGGCCAATCAATGGTGGGGTTATGTTTAGAGAGCCAGGGTAGCCCCAACACTAGAGGAGTAGGCAAACCGCTAAGGACGAAACATGACACATCCTCAACATGAGTATCATTCACAATTAAACGGATATTGTGAACTATGCCCTTTAATGATTTCTGAGAAAGTGGAGCTGAATCAATAGAAAAAACAGGAATATTTTTTCGCAAAGAGCAAACCTGGAAACCATGAGTTATTGCAAATTGGTTATCAATGAGGTTGACAGCTGCTCCACTATCCACAAAAATCTCACAAAAAATGCTCTTGCTCTCTAGCGCCACCCTAGCAGGCAGGACAAAACGGGAACTACAAGCAAAAGACAATTCTTCAATTTCCGCCTCAACCCTGCCAATAGTAAGAGACGGAATATTCTTAAAAGATTTCCTCCTTTTTGTCTCTTTATTACTCCCAGAAAACTGCCTGAATCTCCTAGAGGGACAAACATTTGCCAGATGATTTATACCTCCACAACAAAAGCAAACACTCCCCTGCGGGCTGAATCCTCTATTGTCAGAGGCAATCAACCCCAGCTGCATGGGCTCCTGCTCAGAAGGGGCTGACAGCGACTGAGACCCCTTTGCACAGAATGACACCGGTGCACTGTCCCGGGACTGAGCATGACAAGAAGGAGAAATCTCTCCTCTTTCTCTAAGACGCCTGTCAATACGAACAGCCTGAGACATAGCAGAATTCAAGGAGGTAGGTCTTTCATGAAAGGCAAATGCATCTTTCAATCCCTCAGAAAGACCATAGCTAAATTGACTTCGGAGTGCAGCATCATTCCAACCCGTATCTGCTGCCCATCTCCGAAATTCTGAGCAGTATATCTCTGCGGATTGTTTACCCTGGCATAACAGACGTAGTCTAGACTCAGCCAGAGCAATACGATCCGGATCATCATATATCTGACCCAGGGCTAAAAAGAATTCATCCACTGAACGGAGGGGTTGTGCCCCCTCCGGCAGGGAAAAGGCCCAGGACTGAGCATTACCCCTGAGCAGCGATATAATGATCCCCACCCTCCGTTCTTCATCACCGGAAGAATGGGGAAGAAGGCGAAAATGGAGTTTGCAAGCCTCTCTAAAACGTACAAAATTCTCACTACCCCCGGAAAACGTATCCGGGAGCGAAATCTTAGGCTCAGCACAAACTCCATGAACGCAAGCTGAACCGGTCACTTGAAACTGAGAAAAAGTCTTACGGAGATCAGCTACCTCCAATGAAAGACCCTGGAAGCGTTCAGCCAAAAGTGAAACCGGATCCATGCTTGAGACGGTTTTGGTGGCTGATAATGTCACGGATGGTGTACAGGAAACAAGATGATACAAATAACAAATGATGACTCACTGGATCCACAACTAAGGAACATAAAGGGAGACCCCTGCAATCGACCTGCCGCTCTCCCTTAATGCTCAGCCTATGCGACCACTCTAAAGGTGAATGGGCGCATATCCACGTACCTCGGCTATCTTAACCTGAAGGCCCTACAATAGTGAGGGGACACGACCACCGGCTCCCTACACAGACACGGAGGGAGTCAGGGTCCCCTGGATCCAGACAACAGAAAATCATAAATACAAAACAGCACTTATCTGAAGACGACTGTGAACTGAGAACTGGGAGCTGAAGTCAGCATGCACACTCATTCCAGGAAGTAGTATCAGCCACACCCAACTACCTTATGGGGGAGAATATAAAGGGAGGTAATGAGTCTGACTGCATGACAGCTGAGATAGCCTAACGAGGTGAGGAACAGAAACCAATACAAAGAAACTCAAGGGGGAGGATCTGAACGGCTCCTGTCAGAGCCTCTCAGCTGTCTGCTTCCCGTCACTGCAACACTTGAGCAGACACGGCACAATTAACCCCATCCTCCCCACCACATACAAGTCAGCAGAAATGCTGTGGTCCGATTTGTTGGCACAGGCTTGTAGTTATGACAAGCTTTGTGTGAACAAACGGATGATGTTGAACAAGGCCACTAAACGGCTTCAGATGCTAGCCAAACTCGTTCATACGTTTGAGGCTAGCATGTGTAAGCCAAGGGAAGTGGCGCTGGTGTCTCAGTCAACGAAGACATTTCCTCCGGCCGTTCACTGCCAGTGCTGTGCCAGTAATTCGGACCAGGTTTCGGCATTACGGACACAGCTGGCGGAGAATGTGCAGTCTACTGTTGACTGAGATGCGCAGATGGCTAGGATACAGTCACAGTTAGTAGAGCTGCAGAGGCAGAAGGAGGAAATTGAGGCTAAGTTGACTCAGTCTTATACTGAGGTCAAGGCCTTCAAGGAGCAGACTGCCTCTACTGATGTGACGGTAGCCAAATTGAAGACACAGGTTGCTGTAAGCTCCCAGATAATGACTGGCATGCAACAGGTCATCACCAAGTTGGTGCCGGCCCTTTCTTTTCCCGTAAAGTCAGGGTCGGAATCTCCCAAAACTTTGCCCTATACAGGGCAAAAAGGGGGGAGAGTAGTCTGTGACAGGCCAAATCGCCAGACCAAGCCTGTCCAGACTAACAGAGATTTTTCCCTGACTTTGGGGAAAAGAAACATTGTGAAGAGTGCCTCCCTGAGGATGGAACAATTCAGGGAGCGCGGTTGCAGTGTGGACAGACCTAAGCCACGCCGGGCAAACATCAAATGTTTTGCGTGTGGTGGCCTGGGTCATATAGCGAAGCACTGCAAAACACACAAGACAGTAAGCCCAATCAGATGCTTCAGGTGTGGGAACAAAGGACACATTGCAAGGAATTGCCTTTGTGCAAGTAATTGCAATGTGCACAGTGATGGGATTCAGGTAACAAATCGTGCAGCGGGGTCTAGTCAGCTTGGCCATAAAGGGGTTACCTCTTGGCAGCATCACCAGCTGCTGAGGGGTCAGAGTGGCCAAGCTAGGCAAGGCAACATTTGACACCCCTGTACTATTTGTTACACCGTTTGTTCCCTGTACATGTCCATGTTGTGTGTTTTTGTTATCTGTTTGTAAGTTTTTCCTAGGAGATGCCACAGAAGAGGCCAGCTATTCCCCCTGACACTGTTGTGAAGCTCCAGAGGATCCCACTGGATTTTGGCAACGAAGCGACCTCTACCTAGAGGTGTTATAGCAATGAAGACTGTGCCACAATCCAGCGGGAGCATTATTTAAGGCTCTGGAGGAAGACTTGGGAGACGTTCGGGTGGAAGAACTTATTCAATTGTTTCACCCAGTGAAACTTCTTCTGGTTCTAGTCATCGTAATAACGGAGGGTCAAGGGACTTATTGACCAAAATACACCAGAACCAGACAGAACTTTACCGAACAAACCGACGGAGGAGGCTCAGGACATAACGCAAACATTGTTCCTGTAGCCAAATATTGTATGGACTCACTTTGTTTCCTATGAGGGTTCGGGACGTAGAACTTGTACTACACTGAAACCCCATAGCACATTGTATTTATTGATTTTGTTTGTCGGTTGATTGTGTACCCATAGACACTCTAGGTGACAGCCTATATTTGACTGTACACATTTGCATCCTATAGTCGTTTTCCATTGACACGGGGGTCTACGACCTACCTGTGTCTTTGGAGGTAGAGAGGAATGCCAGGTTGCATGAGTCTCTATGGGTGCACACATTTAATGGAATTTGGTGGTGTTGGGAGGGATGTGACATGTATTTTGTGTGAATGGGGATAAGGTTAGGTCACGATATGGACAGGCATCATTCATTTGCCACCTTGAACCCTGGAACGGTGAAGTTCTTAAGGGAAGGGCTGGATGTGTAGTGTGGCAGAGGTGTTCTCCGCAGTAGAATTTAGGTACAGTGACATCGCCGCTTAAGAGTCTGACCTGCCTTGTAAAGACCTATTAATCTGTCCACGGGAGAACCGCACCCATCAAAATGGAAACAGACGTTGGATAGAAGAAAGTTGGGACTGAGGTTGAGGGTGAACCCGCTCCAGATTCCTTGGAGACGGGCCATACCTGAAGATCGGCAGAACTACCGAGAGACTGTGGGGGTGTGGTCACTCCAAAGTGGGGGTGGCCAACACTAAAAGACTGTTAAAGAAAGGCCAGTTAACCGAGAGACTGTGGGTGTGTGGTATCCTAGAGATGTCAAGAAGAAGACGGTGTATCCTGTGGACGGAGGAGTAGGTTACGGTGAAGGGCAGGTCGGAGGAAGAGGGATGTCTAAGTACCTAAAGATCAGTGTGCACTACAGTTCTTCCTGAACTTCCACCTAGGATGGTGTTGAGGGGGGGGGCAAATATATCTCAACCCGTTCCCCCAATATATTGTCGTATTATATAGTCCGACAACAGGGGGATTGTTGAGAAAGGGTTGAGACGTATGCATATATATCCATGCATGCCTGCAAACACGTGCGGGCATGTATGGTATATATGCATACATTACCACCGCATCATGGGATGATGTGCGCAGATGTTCCCAGCATCTGCGCACGTCTGCTCATGGTGGCCCCTGTGGGAAATATGTGCCCCCTTAGTGTATATATGTTTATAAATGACTGCAGCCCCTTGTTATCTATAATCCCCCTTAGAATGTATGATTAATGTATACATGTGTCTCAAGCATCAATACACATGTATATTTTATATATATGTATATTTATATATATATATATATATATTCATTCCCCCCCCTACACCTGAAACCAGGTGCATCGGTGTGAATGTGCCCTAAGCATTCACACCGATGCAATCTGGCTAATTGCATCAGAATGACCGGGCAAGGGTCCGGTCATCCTGATGGATACAAAGAGCTCAGATTCAACAGAATCTGAGCCCTATGTTGTAATTATCTCCAGCGCCGCTGGAGATAATTATGCATGATAGAAGAAGGGGAGAAGCCTCCCCTCCTTCTATTATGCGCATTCCGGCAGCGTAATTAACAGAGTTAATGGCCGGAATGCAGAGTGCCACAGGCGGGAGATCAAAGACTTCTGCCGCCTGCAGCGCATCCCCGATGTGTGGGCCGGCGCAGTGACGTCATATCACTGCGCCGGCCCACGTGGATGATGCACGGCGCGGGAGTGCGGGCTGCCGGGGTTAAATATCCGGCGGCCCCGGCACTCAAGGTAGTCAGGGTCAGGGCCCCCAAGTTGAGGAGAGCGCGTCCTGCGCTCCGAAGGAGTTAGGATCGGGACCCACCCAGGAGAGCGCATCCTGCGCTTAGGAATAGGAGCCCCGACCGGACCCCCTCCTGAAAGAGAGCGCTTCCTGCACTCAGGAGAAGGAGAGCCGTGACCGGACCCCCCCTCCTGAAGGACCCGGACCGGCCCCACTGAAGAAGAGCGCAATCGGCGCTCAGGAGCGACTTCCCCCTGGCTGGACTAAGTATCAACCCCTATCCCACCAACGATTAAAGGGGTTATCCGACTTAAATAAATCTATTCTAATTGCTTTTATTGTAGACCAGTGAATGATTCTTAAAATCACTTTCATCACCTATCTATCACTGTTTGGCCAGTTCAGTTCTGGGTCATGTGACCCCCGACGTCAGCAAGCTGGCTCTGCTGATGACGTTTCGTTTACAGCCTTTTCCCTGCTTGAGGGAGTGGCCAGGCTGTGTAAAGGAGACGTCAGAGCTCTGGTGCCCTCCCCCCTCCAGCTCTTCTCACTGCCTCGGCTCTGCTCTGCTGATGACATCTCGTTTACAGGCTTCTCCTGCTTGAGGGAGTGGCCAGGCTGTGTAAAGGAGACGTCAGAGCTCTGGTGCCCTCCCCCCTCCAGCTCTCTTCTCACTGCCTCGGCTCTGGTATGCGATCGCTCATGTGCAGTACATACTAGAGCCGAGGTGATCTCTTCTCCAGCAGCAGGGTATGTCATTCTCTCCTGCATTCACTGGGGCTAGAGGTGGCAGTTTGTAAACGTTCCCCTCTGCATCTGGGGATCGTTATTACAACCCTGCCCCCCCCCCCACTAGTACACATTGAACACCCCCTGTGAAATATAAATAAATTATTGGCCATCATTATTATCATCATCATTATTCAGCTATATAAAATCCTTATCTGCCACCAATATATATATTTATCTAAGCAATATCCATATTGAATATATATTTGAATAATATAGATATTGCTTAGATACAGATAATGCTAATGATATTTTCACACTAGCGGCAGGACGTATCCGACAGGCTGTTCATCCTGTCGGATCCGCCCTGCCGCTATTTGCCCGTGCCGCTGCACGGATCCGTTATTGCAATTCATTTCTAGACGGATCCGCACCTGGATCCGTCTACAAATGCTGTCCGTTGTCACACTGATCGGCGGATCCAGCAGGCACGCAGCTCCGACGATGGAGCTGCCTTGCGGATCCGGCGTTGCAAAACAACTGAAGGACGGATCCGTCCTTCCGGTCTGCGCATGCACAAACCGGGAATACTGTGAAAAAGACTGACAGAGGGATCCATCCGCATGACAAGCGGATAGACTGATCCGTTATTGCAATGCATTTCTAGACGGATCCGCAACTGGATCCGTCTACAAATGCTGTCAGTTGTCACACTGATCGGCGGATCCAGCAGGCACGCAGCTCCGACGATGGAGCTGCCTTGCGGATCCGTCCTTCCGGTCTGCACATGCACAAACCGGGAATACTGTGAAAAAGACTGACAGAGGGATCCGTCCATCCGCATGACAAGTGTGTATTTTTTATTTTTTTTTGCAAAGTGCAGAGCAGGGTGAAGGAAAGGTCAGGTTGTTCACGCCCAGAAATATTCATGAGGCAGAGCTCAGGCTTTGTTGGTACACGCCCCCTCAGTGGGTTTTAACTTGATGAAATCTAGCTTAACCAAATTATATGTATATCCTGATGGATTTTAAGTGTTTTTTTTTTTTTTTTTTTTTTTTAACTCGGATAACCCCTTTAACCCTTTACCCTGCCCTGCTGAGTATCACCTATCCCACCAACGATCCCCACCGCTATCCAGACCCCATATTGCCCATTGTAATCCCTGATTAACCCCTACACCCATGGCAAATAACCCCTGGTTAACCCCTGCATTCCCCTGGTTAACCCCTGATCCCCTGGTAACTACATTTGCAGGGTATACTGTGTAGCCCTGCAATACTGTATTTGTCGGTGGCCTGCATACACCCCTGCAGTGCCACCGTTAACCCCGTCGTACCTTAGGGATAGAATTAGTCAGGTGGGGTGGGTTGTTATATACTTGTATGTGTAAACTGTATATTTAGTTTATGGGTGGAATTTGGGAAACGTGTAGTGTAGTTTAGGCTGTGTATTTACTGTATATTGTGTGCGTCAGGTGTTAATAAATACTGTAATATTTGTACCCTTTGGTGTAGCGTGTACTTATTAGCGGTAGTGAGTTAGTTAGGCGCATGCAGCTAGCGTAGTGATTAGTGTAAAGTATAGCGAAGTATTGTAATTATTATATAAAGGCATAAATAGGCGGAGTCATCACTAGACGGCTCCTCCTATTTAGGAATATTAATTATCGATATTCGCATAATATTGCTGATTAATATTCCCCCTTTACAGACTCACTGGAGATCCAGCCCAATTTGAAGGCTGCTTAGCTGCATCCACACTCCTGCTGGACATACAGACTCTATTGTAGTGTGCACTGTTGATATCACAGCGCACTATTGGTAGGTGGTTGCAGCGCTCCTAGTGTTAGTCATTAACTCAGTATCTATCCCTAACTGGACTTATTACTTAGCGGAACATCAGCTGGCTAAAATGTAAGCTTGTATCACTTTCTGCCCCCCGACATTTTTCGCCAAACAGGCGTCTTCAGGGGTTTGGGCAGTGAACTGTGAAAAGGGGCGGAACCTGGCTTTTAAAACCTCCCTATGTGCATCATGTCCCTGCTGTCCAATATGCGCTGCTTTTACTTCTCACTATAGACGTATGTCCAGTCCTGATGCGCTACCTCACAGGGTTATCTCTAACGGGACCTCTTATTGGTCTGTATTCCTTCCTGTATTGCGCGTCACTACATACCTCCTCCGGTCTACACACTTGTATTGCGCATGCCCAGGTACTTATGTTAAAAACCTAGTTCCCTCATCTATCTGCGCATGCGCGCTGCCTATTATTTTACATTACCGGCTTTCCGTGATGTAATTATACAGTATTGCCTTATAGATAAGCCGGTCCGGTGCGTCTTCATCCCGCTCCCTCCTGCGCATCCCAAGGTGAAATCGGACATGTGTATTTCTGCACTGCGCTTGCTCCAGCTATCAGCCTTAGTCTAAGGGTTGTTCTGCGCATGCGTTAAAGCTTCTTCTCTCGGAGGTGTAATTTTTCCACTGCGCATATCGGAACCTTCATCATCTATATCTGTATATTTCTTAACTGCGCATGCCCAGATACTTCAGTTTTTCTCCTTAGGCACATCTTTGATGGGGGACAGATAGATTATCTCACTGCGTTTGCGCCACATGGTAGGCTCGGCCGATATAGATATTCCTGCGCTTTCATTGGAACTTACTCCTAAGAGGTATCAGTCATGTTGCACATATCAGGACGTTATCCCACGTGTCCGGGTACTTTTTTATTCATCCAGTGAGGTCCAAATGTATCTAATGCATTATTTATACAGATATTTAATACATATACAGTTGGGGTGCCTACTCTCCCGTGGTTGTCTAGGGTAGAAATAGAGCTATGCTTATTATGCTGTTCTTGCACCTATACTCGGGGCGATCCACTGGAATGCAACTGCATCCAGCTGGGCCCTATGTACTTAACTCCATCTTCCATAACCATTCACACTTATATGTGCCAGGATTCTATTTCCTGGATGCTATTTCATCACCATGGTTGTTATTAGTGGCTTGGTTACAGTCTCTATAATTTATCTTCTATCCTTTCCCTTTTTAGGCTCCTCCTTCTGCACTCCTGGCCCACTGGGCACCCAGGCATGGCTCGTCTCCTCTTACACGACCAACATCCACTACATGTCCCCAATGACCATCAGGTGAGTATACTTTTATTTTTTATTATCTTATTTTATTTTATTACTTTTATAAATTTTTGTTCCAATTATTCATAGTTGACTATTACTATACTTGGGGGAGCTGTCAGGATATGGTATAATTAATCTTATAGAATGCTCGCACATCTACCTACCTTACTCCTATTTGCGGGTTTATATGCCAGGTTTATCGCCCTATCTGAATCCTCGGTATAGTTCCATTAGTGATTTTTCTCTTGTTATTAAGTATTATAATTCTAAATTCAATTAGAATCTCACTCAGAGGAATGAGGCATATGTGAATCCTTCATTCAAGCCATTCGGGGCCAGGCTGCCTAGGCGGTATATCCACCGAGCTTCCTCTTGCCTTAGCTTCCTATCTAAATTCCCCATTCTGGGGCCTAGCTTTAATTTTTGAATGCCCCACACTCTGAGGGAGGTGTTGGGCATTCCCATTGTGTTCATTTTGCACATGTCTGGAGAGAGGTGTATCACTAATGGTGTTTATGGTGCTAAGATGTTTAGAAATCCGTCTCCTAAGCTCTTGTGTGGTTTTGCCCACGTAAATTTTGGGACAGGAACATTGTATGGCATATATCACTCCCATTGATTTGCAGTTAATATATTCCTTAATTTTGTATTTTTTTTATTATCAATAGGATTGATGAATTCTTTTTTTGGGACCATTTTTTCACAGAAATTACAGTCACCGCAAGGATATGATCCTACCGTGTGGAGCCAGGTAGGTTTATCTCGTTTAGTACCTTGGACAAATTGACGATGCACCAATTTTGCTTTGATATTCTGCCCTCTCCTGTATGTTATGGTTGGTTTGGAGGTAATGATCTCTTTCAGTTCTTCATCAGAGAGTAATATATGCCAGTGTCGCCCTATAATGTTCCGTATTTGTTCATGTTGCCCATCGAAATTACCTATACATCTCACTACTTTTTCAATTGGGTTCCCAGACCCTTTGCTATTATGAAGTAGACTGGTTCTATTACTTTTTTTGGCTCGATTATACGCGTAGTGTAATGTTTTTTTTAGGGTATCCTCTGGACAGGAATCTGTTGTATAATAGTCTGCACTCTTCCTCAAAACCCTCTTCCGTTGAGCAGTTTCTTTTAGCCCTAAGGTAAGTCCCATTGGAATTCCTTTTTTAAGGCTGATGGGGTGGTAACTTTTCCAATGGAGTAAACTATTGGTAGAGGTAGGTTTTCTGTATATTATAGTTTTAACACTCCCGTCCTCTTCCAGGGCAATATTGAGGTCCAAGAAGTTCAGAGTCTTTTTATCTATTTCGGCAGTAAACTTGAGGCCTAGTGAGTTGTTGTTCAGTTCTTCAACAAACTCAAGAAACAAAGTGCTCGTGCTATCCCACAAAATTAAAATGTCATCTATAAAACTACCCCAATATAATATGTGATTAGTGTATTTGTGATTTTCATCGCTGAAAAATGTGCGTTCTTCCCACCACCCTAGAAACAAATTTGCAAAACTAGGTGCACAAATCGTGCCCATTGCTGTGCCAGTGATCTGTAAATAATACTTCCCGTTAAACATGAAATAATTATGTGTTAACAAAAAATGTAATGGTGATAAAACAAAGTGATTGTGCTCCTGATACTGTGTGCCTTTTGTATTTAAGTAATATTTAATTGCTTCAAGGCCCAAGTTATGTCCTATGCTGGTATAAAGCGCCTCTACATCTAGGCTAGCTATCATCGTGGTCTTGTTGACCTGAATGCCCTGGAGTTTGGTCAGAGTGTCCTTAGTATCTTTGAGGTAAGAGGACAGGCTGGACACAAATGGGGATATCATCTGGTCCACATAGCTGCTGATCCCTTCACACAGGCTCTGGTTACCCGATACTATGGGCCTCCCTGGTATGGGATCCCTATTCTTATGCACTTTGGGGATTGCATAAAAGGTGGCTATGGTCGGTTTGGGATTGTATAGAACTTTAAATTCCTCTTTGGTAATGAGGTTTCTCTCTTTGGCGCTATTCAGAATGACCTTTAGGTCTCGTTTAAATTTTTCTGTAGGATTTTCTTTTAATAACAGGTATTAGTATCTTCTAATAACGCCATCACCATTTGTAAATAGTACTCCTTTGTAAGAAGCACTATATTGCCACCCTTGTCTGAAGGTTTTATCTCTATATTTCCATTTGTCATCAGATTGTCCAGAGCTGCTCTTCCTTCTATAGTTAGATTTGATCCCACCAGTGCTTTCTTAGTTTTTATTTTTTGAAGATCCCTGGTAACTAAATCTACAAACGACTCAATTTTCCCAAACTTAGTAAATGATGGAGTAAACCTAGATTGTGGGGTTAGGGTACTAAAGGGTGCGCTCGGTGACAATATTTCCCCCCTGTGTTCTCTCTGTAGTTCTTCCAAAATTTGTATTGCTTGATCTTCTTTTACTCTTAATTTCATTGGATCCCTTTCTGAATTTTTATGTTCCTTATGCAGGGCCAATTTCCTCGCAAACAAATTAATATCTTTTACCCAACTAAAACAATCAAAATATGGTAAGAGTGTAAATGATAGTCCTTCTGTAGTAGGGTTTCATGTTCTGTTGTAAGTACTAGACTGGTGAGATTAATAATTTGCATTTTGGTGCTATTTGGTCCAGCGGCTATGTCCCCTAGCGATATCCCCACTTGTCCCTGTCTGAGTTGTACTCCAGGGACCAAAAAATGGGGCATGAACGTTTGGGTGGTGGTCCCTGGTTGTGTAGTGGTCCCTGCCTCGCCACTCCCTACTATTTGTGATGATAATGAACAGGAAGATGGTAATACTGAAGTTGTCTGCTCTTCCCCTCCCCTCATTGCTCCATTGCTGTTTATTGGTTCTGAATTTGGACATCTCGGACTCTGCTGGAAATTTCCTCTATTTTTAGCCTGATTATAGTTGGACCTGTTGTTTCCTCTACGCTTGTATCTGGATCTATAACCTGTTTTGTAATTAGAGGTATTACTTTCAGGATCTGATACGTCTGACTCAGATATATCAGTATATTCGCTGCGATTATACACGCTGCGATAATTGGCTCGATTATTTTTAGTGTAGATATTTCCTGTCTCAAAGTCCTTTTTATCTCTGTTATACTTGCGGTGCTTTCTTTCTTTAACTTCACTTTGTAAGTATTCAATATTCTTTTGAAGTTTTATTTACAGATTTGTAAATTCAGCCTGGGAGCAAAAAGTCTGAATATCTCACAACCCAAAGGCAACCCAGTCAAACCCTTTACAAAGCTTGGAGGTTATCCCTAGCCCTATTACATTTGCAAGTTTCAGATCTTCTGGACAATCAGTTGGTGAGATATTAGTGCTTAAGTGGGGCCTACTTTTTATGATTTTTCTATTATTATCAATGGGAAAATTGCTCAGGTTCTGATCCAAATATCTCAGAACCCAAACGCAGCCCAATCAAACCCTTTATAACACTTTAAGGTTATACCTAGCCCTCTGAAACCTGCCAGTAACAGATCTTCTGGACTTTTAATTGGATGAGATATGAGTGCTTAAGTGGGGCCTAGTTTTTATGAATTTGGGAAAATTGCTTCGGTTCTGATCCAAATGTCTCACAACTCAAAGGGAACCCAGTCAAACCCTTTACAAAGCTTGAAGGATATACCTAGCCCTCTAATACCTGCACGTTTTAGATTTTCCGGACTATTAGTTGTTGAGCTATAAGAGCTTCAGTGGCGCCTAGTTTTTATGATTTTCCTATAATTGTCAATGGGAAAATTGCTTTAGTTCTGATCCAAATATCTCACAACCCAAAGGCAACACAGTCAAACCCTTTACAAAGCTTGGAGGATATACCTAGCCCTCTAATACCTGCAAATTACAGATTTTCCGGACTAACAGTTGTTGAGTTATAAGAGCTAAAGTGGGGCCTAGTTTTTATTATTTTCCTATCATTTTCAATGGGAAAATTGCTTCAGTTCTGATCCAAATATCTCACAACCCTAAGGCAACTCAGTCATACCCTTTACAAAGCTTGGAGGATATACTTAGCCCTCTAACACCTGCACGTTTCAGATTTTCCAGACTATTAGTTGTTGAGTTATAAAGAGCTTAAGTAAGGGCCTAGTTTTTATGATTTTCCTATAATTGTCAATGGGAAAATTGCTTCAGTTCTGATCCAAATATCTATCAACCCAAAGGCAACCCAGTCAAACCCTTTACAAAGCTTGGAGGATATACTTAGCCCTCTAACACCTGCACGTTTCAGATTTTCCGGACTATCAGTTGTTGAGTTATAAGAGCTTAAGTGGGGCCTAGTTTTTATGATTTTCCTATAATTGTCAATGGGAAAATTGCTTCGGTTCTGATTCAAATATCTCACAACCCAAAGGCAACCCAGTCAAACCCTTTACAAAGCTTGAAGGATATACCTAGCCCTCTAACACCTGCAAGTTTCAGATTTTCCGGACTATCAGTTGTTGAGTTATAAGAGCTTAAGTGGGGCCTAGTTTTTATGATTTTCTTATAATTGTCAATGGGAAAATTGCTTCGGTTCTGATCCAAATATCTCACAACCCAAAGGCAACTCAGTCAAACCCTTTACAAAGATTGAAGGATATACCTAGCCCTCTAATACCTGCAAGTTTCAGATTTTCCGGACTATCAGTTGTTGAGTTATAAGAGCTTAAGTGGGGCCTAGTTTTTATAATTTTCCTATAATTGTCAATGGGAAAATTGCTTCGGTTCTGATCCAAATATCTCACAACCCAAAGGCAACCCAGTCAAACCCTTTACAAAGCTTGAAGGATATACCTAGCCCTCTAACACCTGCAAGTTTCAGATTTTCCGGACAATCAGTTGTTGAGTTATAAGAGCTTAAGTGGGGCCTAGTTTTTCTGATTTTCCTATAATTGTCAATGGGAAAATTGCTTCAGTTCTGATCCAAATATCTCACAACCCAAAGGAAACCTAGTCAAACCCTTTGCAAAGCTTGAAGGATATACCTAGCCCTCTAACACCTGCAAGTTTCAGATTTTCCGGACTATCAGTTGTTGAGCTTAAGTAGGGGCCTAGTTTTTATGATTTTCCTATAATTGTCAATGGGAAAATAGCTTCGGTTCTGATTCAAATTTCTCACAACCCAAAGGCAACCCAGTCAAACCCTATAATAACCTTGAAGGATATACATAGCCCTCTAACACCTGCAGGTTTCAGATTTTCCGGACTATCAGTTGTTGAGTTATAAGAGCTTAAGTGGGGCCTAGTTTTTTTAAATTTTCCTATCATTTTCAATGGGAAAATTGCTTCAGTTCTGAATCAAATATCTCACAACCCAAAGGCAACTCAGTCAAACCCTTTACAAAGCTTGGAGGATATACGTAGCCCTCTAACACCTGCAAGTTTCAGATTTTCTGGACTATCAGTTGTTGAGTTATAAGAGCTTAAGTGGGGCCTAGTTTTTATTTTCCTATAATTGTCAATGGGAAAATTGCTTCAGTTCTGATCCAAATATATCACAACCCAAAGGCAACCTAGTCAAACCCTTTACAAAGCTTGAAGGATATACTTAGCCCTATAATACCTGCAAGTTTCAGATTTTCCGGACTATCAGTTGTTGAGTTATAAGAGCTTAAGTGGGGCCTGGTTTTTATGATTTTCCTATAATTGTCCATGGGAAAATTGCATCAGTTCTGATCCAAATATATCACAACCCAAAGGCAACCTAGTCAAACCCTTTACAAAGCTTGAAGGATATACTTAGCCCTATAATACCTGCAAGTTTCAGATTTTCCGGACTATCAGTTGTTGAGTTATATGAGCTTAATAGGGGCCTAGTTTTTATGATTTTCCTATAATTGTCAATGGGAAAATTGCTTCGGTTCTGATTCAAATATCTCACAACCCAATGGCAACCCAGTCAAGCCCTTTACACGTTTCACATTTTCCGGACTATCAGTTGTTGAGTTATATGAGCTTAAGTAGGGGCCTAGTTTTTATGATTTTCCTATCATTTTCAATGGGAAAAAATGCTTCAGTTCTGATCCAAATATATCACAACCCAAAGGCAACCTAGTCAAACCCTTTACAAAGCTTGAAGGATATACCTAGCCCTCTAACACCTGCAAGTTTCAGATTTTCCGGACTATCAGTTGTTGAGTTATAAGAGCTTAAGTGGGGCCTAGTTTTTATGATTTTCCTATAATTATCAATGGGAAAATTGCTTCTGTTCTGATCCAAATATCTCACAACCCAAAGGCAACCCAGTCAAACCATTTACAAAGCTTGAAGTATATACCTAGCCCTCTAACACCTGCACGTTTCAGATTTTCTGGACTATCAGTTGTTGAGTTATAAGAGCTTAAGTAGGGGCCTAGTTTTTATGATTTTCCTATAATTGTCAATGGGAAAATTGCTTCGGTTCTGATTCAAATATATCACAACCCAAAGGCAACACAGTCAAGCCCTTTACAAAGCTTGAGGGATATACCTAGCCCTCTAACACCTGCAAGTTTCAGATTTTCCGGACTATCAGTTGTTGAGTTATAAGAGCTTAAGTAGGGGCCTAGTTTTTATGATTTTCCTATAATTGTCAATGGGAAAATTGCTTCGGTTCTGATTCAAATATATCACAACCCAAAGGCAACCCAGTCAAACCCTTTACAAAGCTTGGAGGATATACCTAGCCCTCTATTACCTGCAAGTTTCAGATTTTCCGGACTATCAGTTGTTGAGTTATAAGAGCTTAAGTGGGGCCTAGTTTTTATGATTTTCCTATAATTGTCAATGGGAAAATTGCTTCAGTTCTGATTCAAATATCTCACAACCCAAAGGCAACCCAGTCAAACCCTTTACAATGCTTGAAGTCAAACCCTTTACAAAGCTTGAGGCTATACCTAGCCCTCTAACACCTGCAAGTTCCAGATATTCTGGACTATCAGTTGTTGAGTTAAAAGAGCTAAAGTGGGGCCTAGTTTTTATTATTTTCCTATAATTGTCAATGGGAAAATTGCTTCAGTTCTGATCCAAATATCTCACAACCCAAAGGCAACACAGTCAAACCCTTTACAAAGCTTGGAGGATATACTTAGCCCTCTAACACCTGCACGTTTCAGATTTTCTGGACTATCAGTTGTTGAGTTATAAGAGCTTAAGTGGGGCCTAGTTTTTATGATTTTCCTATCATTTTCAATGGGAAAATTGCTTCAGTTCTGATCCAAATATATCACAACCCAAAGGCAACACAGTCAAACCCTTTACAAAGCTTGAAGGATATACCTAGCCCTCTAACACCTGCAAGTTTCAGATTTTCCGGACTATGAGTTGTTGAGTTATAAGAGCTTAAGTAGGGGCCTAGTTTTTATGATTTTCCTATAATTGTCAATGGGAAAATTGCTTCAGTTCTGATTCAAATATCTCACAACCCAAAGGCAACCCAGTCAAACCCTTTACAAAGCTTGAGGGATATACCTAGCCCTCTAACACCTGCAAGTTTCAGATTTTCCAGACTATCAGTTGTTGAGTTATAAGAGCTTAAGTGGGGCCTAGTTTTTATGATTTTCCTATAATTGTCAATGGGAAAATTGCTTCAGTTCTGATCCAAATATCTCACAACCCAAAGGCAAACCAGTCAAACCTTTACAAAGCTTGGAGGATATACTAGCCCTCTAACACCTGCAAGTTTCAGATTTTCCGGACTATCAGTTGTTGAGTTATAAGAGCTTAAGTAGGGGCCTAGTTTTTATGATTTTCCTATAATTGTCAATGGGAAAATTGCTTCGGTTCTGATCCAAATATATCACAACCCAAAGGCAACCCAGTCAAACCCTTTACAAAGCTTAAAAGGATATACCTAGCCCTCTAACACCTGCAAGTTTCAGATTTTCCGGACTATCAGTTGTTGAGTTATAAGAGCTTAAGTGGGGCCTAGTTTTTATGATTTTCCTATAATTGTCAATGGGAAAATTGCTTCAGTTCTGATCCAAATATATCACAACCCAAAGGCAACACAGTCAAACCCTTTACAAAGCTTGAAGGATATACCTAGCCCTCTAACACCTGCACGTTTCAGATTTTCCGGACTATTAGTTGTTGAGTTATAAGAGCTTAAGTAGGGGCCTAGTTTTTATGATTTTCCTATAATTGTCAATGGGAAAATTGCTTCAGTTCTGATCCAAATATCTCACAACCCAAAGGCAACCCAGTCAAACCCTTTACAAAGCTTGAAGGATATACCTAGCCCTCTAACACCTGCACGTTTCAGATTTTCCGGACTATTAGTTGTTGAGTTATAAGAGCTTAAGTAGGGGCCTAGTTTTTATGATTTTCCTATAATTGTCAATGGGAAAATTGCTTCAGTTCTGATCCAAATATCTCACAACCCAAAGGCAACCCAGTCAAACCCTTTACAAAGCTTGAGGATATACCTAGCCCTCTAACACCTGCACGTTTCAGATTTTCCGGACTATCAGTTGTTGAGTTATAAGAGCTTAAGTGGGGCCTAGTTTTTATGATTTTCCTATAATTGTCAATGGGAAAATTGCTTCAGTTCTGATCCAAATATATCACAACCCAAAGGCAACCTAGTCAAACCCTTTACAAAGCTTGAAGGATATACCTAGCCCTCTAACACCTGCACGTTTCAGATTTTCCGGACTATTAGTTGTTGAGTTATAAGAGCTTAAGTAGGGGCCTAGTTTTTATGATTTTCCTATAATTGTCAATGGGAAAATTGCTTCAGTTCTGATCCAAATATCTCACAACCCAAAGGCAACACAGTCAAACCCTTTACAAAGCTTGAAGGATATACCTAGCCCTCTAACACCTGCAAGTTTCAGATTTTCTGGACTATCAGTTGTTGAGTTATAAGAGCTAAAGTGGGGCCTAGTTTTTATTATTTTCCTATAATTGTCAATGGGAAAATTGCTTCAGTTCTGATCCAAATATCTCACAACCCAAAGGCAACCCAGTCAAACCCTTTACAAAGCTTGAAGGATATACCTAGCCCTCTAACACCTGCACGTTTCAGATTTTCTGGACTATCAGTTGTTGAGTTATAAGAGCTTAAGTGGGGCCTAGTTTTTATGATTTTCCTATAATTTTCAATGGGAAAATTGCTTCAGTTCTGATCCAAATATCTCACAACCCAAAGGCAACCCAGTCAAACCCTTTACAAAGCTTGAAGGATATACCTAGCCCTCTAACACCTGCACGTTTCAGATTTTCCGGACTATCAGTTGTTGAGTTATAAGAGCTTAAGTGGGGCCTAGTTTTTATGATTTTCCTATAATTGTCAATGGGAAAATTGCTTCAGTTCTGATCCAAATATCTCACAACCCAAAGGCAACCCAGTCAAACCCTTTACAAAGCTTGAGGATATACCTAGCCCTCTAACACCTGCAAGTTTCAGATTTTCCGGACTATCAGTTGTTGAGTTATAAGAGCTTAAGTGGGGCCTAGTTTTTATGATTTTCCTATAATTGTCAATGGGAAAATTGCTTCAGTTCTGATCCAAATATCTCACAACCCAAAGGCAACCCAGTCAAACCCTTTACAAAGCTTGAAGGATATACCTAGCCCTCTAACACCTGCACGTTTCAGATTTTCTGGACTATCAGTTGTTGAGTTATAAGAGCTTAAGTGGGGCCTAGTTTTTATGATTTTCCTATAATTGTCAATGGGAAAATTGCTTCAGTTCTGATCCAAATATATCACAACCCAAAGGCAACCTGCAAGTTTCAGATTTTCCGGACTATCAGTTGTTGAGTTATAAGAGCTTAAGTGGGGCCTAGTTTTTATGATTTTCCTATAATTGTCAATGGGAAAATTGCTTCAGTTCTGATCCAAATATCTCACAACCCAAAGGCAACCCAGTCAAACCCTTTACAAAGCTTGAAGGATATACCTAGCCCTCTAACACCTGCAAGTTTCAGATTTTCTGGACTATCAGTTGTTGAGTTATAAGAGCTTAAGTGGGGCCTAGTTTTTATTATTTTCCTATAATTGTCAATGGGAAAATTGCTTCAGTTCTGATCCAAATATCTCACAACCCAAAGGCAACACAGTCAAACCCTTTACAAAGCTTGAGGATATACTTAGCCCTCTAACACCTGCACGTTTCAGATTTTCTGGACTATCAGTTGTTGAGTTATAAGAGCTTAAGTGGGGCCTAGTTTTTATGATTTTCCTATAATTGTCAATGGGAAAATTGCTTCAGTTCTGATCCAAATATATCACAACCCAAAGGCAACACAGTCAAACCCTTTACAAAGCTTTGAAGGATATACCTAGCCCTCTAACACCTGCAAGTTTCAGATTTTCCGGACTATCAGTTGTTGAGTTATAAGAGCTTAAGTAGGGGCCTAGTTTTTATGATTTTCCTATAATTGTCAATGGGAAAATTGCTTCAGTTCTGATCCAAATATCTCACAACCCAAAGGCAACCCAGTCAAACCCTTTACAAAGCTTGAAGGATATACCTAGCCCTCTAACACCTGCAAGTTTCAGATTTTCAGGACTATCAGTTGTTGAGTTATAAGAGCTTAAGTGGGGCCTAGTTTTTATGATTTTCCTATAATTGTCAATGGGAAAATTGCTTCAGTTCTGATCCAAATATCTCACAACCCAAAGGCAAGTCAGTCAAACCCTTTACAAAGCTTGGAGGATATACCTAGCCCTCTAACACCTGCAAGTTTCAGATTTTCCGGACTATCAGTTGTTGAGTTATAAGAGCTTAAGTAGGGGCCTAGTTTTTATGATTTTCCTATAATTGTCAATGGGAAAATTGCTTCAGTTCTGATCCAAATATCTCACAACCCAAAGGCAACCCAGTCAAACCCTTTACAAAGCTTGAGGATATACCTAGCCCTCTAACACCTGCAAGTTTCAGATTTTCCGGACTATCAGTTGTTGAGTTATAAGAGCTTAAGTGGGGCCTAGTTTTTATGATTTTCCTATAATTGTCAATGGGAAAATTGCTTCAGTTCTGATCCAAATATATCACAACCCAAAGGCAACCCAGTCAAACCCTTTACAAAGCTTGAGGATATACCTAGCCCTCTAACACCTGCACGTTTCAGATTTTCCGGACTATAGTTGTTGAGTTATAAGAGCTTAAGTAGGGGCCTAGTTTTTATGATTTTCCTATAATTGTCAATGGGAAAATTGCTTCAGTTCTGATCCAAATATCTCACAACCCAAAGGCAACCCAGTCAAACCCTTTACAAAGCTTGAAGGATATACCTAGCCCTCTAACACCTGCAAGTTTCAGATTTTCCGGACTATCAGTTGTTGAGTTATAAGAGCTTAAGTGGGGCCTAGTTTTTATGATTTTCCTATAATTGTCAATGGGAAAATTGCTTCAGTTCTGATCCAAATATCTCACAACCCAAAGGCAACCTAGTCAAACCCTTTACAAAGCTTGGAGGATATACTTAGCCCTCTAACACCTGCACGTTTCAGATTTTCCGGACTATCAGTTGTTGAGTTATAAGAGCTTAAGTAGGGGCCTAGTTTTTATGATTTTCCTATAATTGTCAATGGGAAAATTGCTTCAGTTCTGATCCAAATATATCACAACCCAAAGGCAACCAGTCAAACCCTTTACAAAGCTTGAGGATATACCTAGCCCTCTAACACCTGCAAGTTTCAGATTTTCCGGACTATCAGTTGTTGAGTTATAAGAGCTTAAGTGGGGCCTAGTTTTTATGATTTTCCTATAATTGTCAATGGGAAAATTGCTTCAGTTCTGATCCAAATATATCACAACCCAAAGGCAACCTAGTCAAACCCTTTACAAAGCTTGAAGGATATACCTAGCCCTCTAACACCTGCACGTTTCAGATTTTCCGGACTATTAGTTGTTGAGTTATAAGAGCTTAAGTAGGGGCCTAGTTTTTATGATTTTCCTATAATTGTCAATGGGAAAATTGCTTCAGTTCTGATCCAAATATCTCACAACCCAAAGGCAACCCAGTCAAACCCTTTACAAAGCTTGAAGGATATACCTAGCCCTCTAACACCTGCACGTTTCAGATTTTCCGGACTATCAGTTGTTGAGTTATAAGAGCTTAAGTGGGGCCTAGTTTTTATGATTTTCCTATAATTGTCAATGGGAAAATTGCTTCAGTTCTGATCCAAATATCTCACAACCCAAAGGCAACCCAGTCAAACCCTTTACAAAGCTTGGAGGATATACTTAGCCCTCTAACACCTGCACGTTTCAGATTTTCCGGACTATCAGTTGTTGAGTTATAAGAGCTTAAGTGGGGCCTAGTTTTTATGATTTTCCTATCATTTTCAATGGGAAAATTGCTTCAGTTCTGATCCAAATATATCACAACCCAAAGGCAACCTAGTCAAACCCTTTACAAAGCTTGAAGGATATACCTAGCCCTCTAACACCTGCACGTTTCAGATTTTCCGGACTATTAGTTGTTGAGTTATAAGAGCTTAAGTAGGGGCCTAGTTTTTATGATTTTCCTATAATTGTCAATGGGAAAATTGCTTCAGTTCTGATCCAAATATCTCACAACCCAAAGGCAACACAGTCAAACCCTTTACAAAGCTTGAAGGATATACCTAGCCCTCTAACACCTGCAAGTTTCAGATTTTCTGGACTATCAGTTGTTGAGTTATAAGAGCTAAAGTGGGGCCTAGTTTTTATTATTTTCCTATAATTGTCAATGGGAAAATTGCTTCAGTTCTGATCCAAATATCTCACAACCCAAAGGCAACACAGTCAAACCCTTTACAAAGCTTGAGGGATATACCTAGCCCTCTAACACCTGCACGTTTCAGATTTTCTGGACTATCAGTTGTTGAGTTATAAGAGCTTAAGTGGGGCCTAGTTTTTATGATTTTCCTATAATTGTCAATGGGAAAATTGCTTCAGTTCTGATCCAAATATCTCACAACCCAAAGGCAACACAGTCAAACCCTTTACAAAGCTTGAAGGATATACCTAGCCCTCTAACACCTGCACGTTTCAGATTTTCCGGACTATCAGTTGTTGAGTTATAAGAGCTTAAGTAGGGGCCTAGTTTTTATGATTTTCCTATAATTGTCAATGGGAAAATTGCTTCAGTTCTGATCCAAATATCTCACAACCCAAAGGCAACACAGTCAAACCCTTTACAAAGCTTGAAGGATATACCTAGCCCTCTAACACCTGCACGTTTCAGATTTTCTGGACTATAGTTGTTGAGTTATAAGAGCTTAAGTAGGGGCCTAGTTTTTATGATTTTCCTATAATTGTCAATGGGAAAATTGCTTCAGTTCTGATCCAAATATCTCACAACCCAAAGGCAACCCAGTCAAACCCTTTACAAAGCTTGAAGGATATACCTAGCCCTCTAACACCTGCACGTTTCAGATTTTCCGGACTATCAGTTGTTGAGTTATAAGAGCTTAAGTGGGGCCTAGTTTTTATTATTTTCCTATAATTGTCAATGGGAAAATTGCTTCAGTTCTGATCCAAATATCTCACAACCCAAAGGCAACTCAGTCAAACCCTTTACAAAGCTTGGAGGATATACCTAGCCCTCTAACACCTGCACGTTTCAGATTTTCCGGACTATCAGTTGTTGAGTTATAAGAGCTTAAGTGGGGCCTAGTTTTTATGATTTTCCTATAATTGTCAATGGGAAAATTGCTTCAGTTCTGATCCAAATATCTCACAACCCAAAGGCAACCAGTCAAACCCTTTACAAAGCTTGAAGGATATACCTAGCCCTCTAACACCTGCACGTTTCAGATTTTCCGGACTATCAGTTGTTGAGTTATAAGAGCTTAAGTGGGGCCTAGTTTTTATTATTTTCCTATAATTGTCAATGGGAAAATTGCTTCAGTTCTGATCCAAATATCTCACAACCCAAAGGCAACCCAGTCAAACCCTTTACAAAGCTTGGAGGATATACCTAGCCCTCTAACACCTGCAAGTTTCAGATTTTCTGGACTATCAGTTGTTGAGTTATAAGAGCTTAAGTGGGGCCTAGTTTTTATTATTTTCCTATAATTGTCAATGGGAAAATTGCTTCAGTTCTGATCCAAATATCTCACAACCCAAAGGCAACACAGTCAAACCCTTTACAAAGCTTGAGGATATACCTAGCCCTCTAACACCTGCACGTTTCAGATTTTCCGGACTATCAGTTGTTGAGTTATAAGAGCTTAAGTGGGGCCTAGTTTTTATGATTTTCCTATAATTGTCAATGGGAAAATTGCTTCAGTTCTGATCCAAATATCTCACAACCCAAAGGCAACCCAGTCAAACCCTTTACAAAGCTTGAAGGATATACCTAGCCCTCTAACACCTGCAAGTTTCAGATTTTCCGGACTATCAGTTGTTGAGTTATAAGAGCTTAAGTGGGGCCTAGTTTTTATGATTTTCCTATAATTGTCAATGGGAAAATTGCTTCAGTTCTGATCCAAATATCTCACAACCCAAAGGCAACACAGTCAAACCCTTTACAAAGCTTGGAGGATATACCTAGCCCTCTAACACCTGCACGTTTCAGATTTTCGGCTGGACTATCAGTTGT
>NW_024400660.1:0-25240 GCF_905171765.1 Bufo bufo | reverse complement strand
GCATTTGTTGTGTTTTTTCCCTTTTTATGGAATAAATGTCTGACTACTTCTGTCCATCAGAGTTGTCGGTCCTATCATCTGGGTGTCAGTGGTCTCCTCCGCCATCATGTCTTTTATAACCGCAGGTAATGAGTTCTGCAATACACTGGATCTGTACAGCGCCACCTGCTGTTCTTGTCCTTATTTTTGGCCGGTCGCGCTGAGCTGGTCGCACGCGCTCAGTTTAAGGCGACGTCTACACGACGAGGTGTCTTGGTCCCAACTCTATACATTGTTAGTGTGAGAACATACCGCGCGCTCCGTATTGTGCCGCCTATAGAGCTCCCATTGTAGTGCTCGCCGCCTGGACTCAGCACTTTTCTAACTATCCCCTGTAATGGTCGCCTTCCCTGTGGCGCAGCATGTCGGACTGCGCCCGCGCTACGTTACTGTCGGCCGCACTTCGCCATGTCTAGTGATTAATACTGTACGGTTTTCATGCACATTCTGTTCTGCTGTTAGCAGCATTATATGGCGGTGTATGTGGCTCGGGGTGCGGCTTTCTAATACTTCCCTCTCTGTGTCGCTGAACTATTGTAGAGCAGCCGCGCAGCGACCGCCTCACGTCCTGGAGGCACGAGGTTCCTGGCGCCTCTCAGTGTAACTGACGCTTTTCTTCTCTGGAGGGTTTTATTTTGTGCTTCTCATTTTCCTTTTTCGTTTTTCTGTTTGTCGTCCTGCGGAAAAGTGTTAGGAATACGCTATACCTGCCGTTACTTACTGTATGTAGCAGAGCTGTATGTCTGTGTAGTTGAGCAGTGTTTGCAGCAGATCTGTATGTCTGTGTAGATGAGCAGTGTATGGAGCAGAGCTGTATGTCTGTGTAGTTGAGCAGTGTATGTAGCAGAGCTGTATGTCTGTGTAGATGAACGGTGTATGCAGCAGAGCTGTTTGTGTAGTTGAGCAGTGTGTGCAGCAGAGCTGTATGTCTGTAGATGAGCAGTGTATGCAGCAGAGCTGTATGTCTGTGTAGTTGAGCAGTGTATGTTGCAGAGCTGTATGTCTGTGTAGATGAGCGGTGTATGCAGCAGAGCTGTTTGTGTAGTTGAGCAGTGTGTGCAGCAGAGCTGTATGTCTGTAGATGAGCAGTGTATGCAGCAGAGCTGTATGTCTGTGTAGTTGAGTAGTGTATGTAGCAGAGCTGTATGTCTGTGTAGATGAACAGAGCTGTATGTCTGTGTAGTTGAGCGGTGTATGTAGCAGAGTTATAAGTGTATTTGAGCAGTGTATGCAGCAGAGCTGTATGTCTGTGTAGTTGAGCAATGTATGCAGCAGAGCTGTATGTCTGTGTAGTTGAGCAATGTATGTAGCAGAGCTGTAGTTAAGAAGTGTATGTAGCAGAGCTGTATTTCTGTGTAGTTGAACAGTGTATTCAGTAGAGCTGTATGTCTGTGCAGTTGAGCATGCATGTACCAGAGCTGTGTATCTGTGTAGTTGAGAAGTGTATGCAGCAGAGCTGTATGTCTGTGTAGTTGAGCAGTGTATGTAGCAGAGCTGTATGTCTGTGTAGTTGAGCAGTGTATGCAGCAGAGCTGTATGTCTGTGTAGTTGAGCTGTTTATGTAGCAGAGCTGTATGTGTGTGTAGTTGAGCAGTGTATGTAGCAGAGCTGTATGTCTGTGTAGTTGAGCAGTGTATGCAGAAGAGCTGTATGTCTGTGTAGTTGAGCTGTTTATGTAGCAGAGCTGTATGTCTGTGTAGTTGAGCAGAGCTGTATGTCTGTGGTAGTTGAGCAGTGTATGGAGCAGAGCTATATGTCTGTGCAGTTGAGCAGAGCTGTATGTCTGTGTAGTTGAGCAGTGTATTCAGTAGAGCTGTATGTCTGTGTAGATGAACAGAGCTGTATGTCTGTGTAGTTAAACAGAGCTGTATGTCTGTGTAGTTGAGCAGAGCTGTATGTTTGTGTAGTTGAGAAGTGTATGCAGAAGAACTGTATGTCTGTATAGTTGAAAAGTATATGGCGCAGAGTTGTATGTCTGAGTAGTGTAGCCGGGTATGTAGCAGAGCTGTATGTCTGTGTAGTTGAGCAGTGAATGGAGCAGAGCTGTATGTCTGTGTAGTTGAGCAGTGTATGCAGCTGAGCTGTATGTCTGTGTAGTTGAGCAGTGTATGGAGCAGAGCTGTATGTCTGTGTAGAGCTGCAGTGATGGGTTTGGGTTCCTTCCACAGGTATCGGGGCTTGCCTTCTACTGAAGCCTGTGAGACCCAGGCCCCGATATTCCACTGGTAATACACTGACAGGCAATGCATTACAATACACACCTACTGTAATGCATTGTAGAGGGGAGCAGACCCCAAAAGCTGAAGTCCGACTGTGGGACTAAAGGAAAAAGGGGAAAAAAAAAGTTTAAAAAAATAGCATTTTCATAATAAAAATATAAAAGTTTGAAGCAAAAAAAATTGCCTCTTTTACATAATAAACAAAAATAAAATTGTAAAAAATAGAAAAAAGAGAAAAACAGACATATTTGATATCGCCGCGTCCATAATAACCGGCTCTATAAAACTATCACAAATGAACGCGAAAGGTACGAGGTATAATTGATGCAGTGTGTACAGATATATAGTATATACAGCAGTGTACTGATATGTGAGGTACGAGGTATAATAGATGCAGTGTGTACAGATATATAGTATATACAGCAGTGTACTGATATGTGAGGTACGAGGTATAATAGATGCAGTGTGTACAGATATATAGTATATACAGCAGTGTACTGATATGTGAGGTACGAGGTATAATAGATGCAGTGTGTACAGATATATAGTATATACAGCAGTGTACTGATATGTGAGGTACGAGGTATAATAGATGCAGTGTGTACAGATATATAGTATATACAGCAGTGTACTGATATATGAGGTACGAAGTATAATGGATGCAGTGTGTACAGATATATAGTATATACAGCAGTGTACTGATATGTGAGGTACGAGGTATAAGAGATGCAGTGTGTACAGATATATAGTATATACAGCAGTGTGCTGATATGTGAGGTACGAAGTATAATGGATGCAGTGTGTACAGATATATAGTATATACAGCAGTGTACTGATATGTGAGGTACGAGGTATAAGAGATGCAGTGTGTACAGATATATAGTATATACAGCAGTGTACTGATATGTGAGGTACGAGGTATAATAGATGCAGTGTGTACAGATATATAGTATATACAGCAGTGTACTGATATGTGAGGTACAAGGTATAATAGATGCAGTGTGTACAGATATATAGTATATACAGCAGTGTACTGATATGTGAGGTATGAGGTATAATAGATGCAGAGTACAGATATATAGTATATACAGCAGTGTACTGATATGTGAGGTACGAGGTATAATAGATGCAGTGTGTACAGATATATAGTATATACAGCAGTGTACTGATATGTGAGGTACGAGGTATAATAGATGCAGTGTGTACAGATATATAGTATATACAGCAGTGTACTGATATGTGAGGTACGAGGTATAATAGATGCAGTGTGTACAGATATATAGTATATACAGCAGTGTACTGATATGGGAGGACGAGGTATAATAGATGCAGTGTGTACAGATATATAGTATATACAGCAGTGTACTGATATGTGAGGTACGAGGTATAATAGATGGTGTGTACAGGTATATAGTATATACAGCAGTGTACTGATATGTGAGGTATGAGGTATAATAGATGCAGTGTACAGATATATAGTATATACAGCAGTGTACTGATATGTGAGGTACGAGGTATAATAGATGCAGTGTACAGATATATAGTATATACAGCAGTGTACTGATATGTGAGGTACGAGGTATAATAGATGCAGTGTGTACAGATATATAGTATATACAGCAGTGTCCTGATATGTGAGTGTAACGGACCGTTTCAGCAGACAAGGGGTTAAAATCCGTTTAGGCGATAAGCCCCTTTCTGAGAGACAGGCACAGCTACTGCAGAACACCAACTCCCGAACTGGATACAAAGTAGCACTCCAAACTGGAACCTCACGAATAGCTGCTAGCAGACGAACAGGAATCAGCTTACACTTCTGGCAATCGGTCTTCTAACAGCATACAGTGAATCCCCCCAATAACGAGACAAGGCTCCGTATTGAGGGTCAAGCAGTGGTCTGACTGTACTTGAAGTACAGCCTCTTTTATTCACAAAAAACAAACATAGTACTGCCCACAGGGGTTTGAAATACAACCAATCAGTAATTAACAAGACATACAATGTAACTACAGCAACCAATCGTTCACGCCCCCAGAGGACCAGAATGAAGACTGTAACATAGGACAACATATCCCCACAATGCATCATGGTTTCCTCCTCTCTGTCCAGACAACCTGAAGAGCAATCCAATTATCTCTGAGGACAAAAGGAGATCACCAATACACATGTGAGGACAACAGAACAGACATCACCATTTTAAACACACAATGGGACAATAGAAACACACCCAGCATATTCCCTCCCCTTATCCTGAGAGGAGACTCAATTATACATACAGTTAAACATACTTTCTACCCAACTTTCATAACTCTAAAACCATACATCACATTCACATAAAAATTACATATTCGCAATCAATCCATTCAGGGGAACAACATATTAAAAAATAGCATGAATCAGACCAGGGGTTCAAAAGTTAGTAAAATATCTTTTGGGCCCTGGCTGGCACATGGCTATCTGGCTCAAACCAGTTTTACAGAGCCCTCTTTCCCGGAGACAATGGGAAAATAATCAAATTATATCCAGGGATAGAGGCAGACTCCATTGAGCACATGGTTGCAAAAAGACATAAAATACAATAAAATACACAAGGTTACATTTACTACATAAAATAAAGACATGCAACATATCCCCAGATAGCTTAGGTCTGAGCGCATATTATTGAATGGCGCTCAAACCACACACATACAGTTCAATTGCCATGGAGCTTAAGTTTTGCATGGGCTAAAGTTAGGGCCCATAATCCTGGGGCAAGAGGCCAGCAGCCAGTCCTCTCCAAAGCCCAGTGGCGAGGTTGGTTTCGCCACAGTGAGGTACGAGGTATAATAGATGCAGAGTGTACAGATATATAGTATATACAGCAGTGTACTGATATGTGAGGTACGAGGTATAATAGATGCAGTGTACAGATATATAGTATATACAGCAGTGTACTGATATGTGAGGTACGAGGTATAATAGATGCAGTGTGTACAGATATATAGTATATACAGCAGTGTACTGATATGTGAGGTACGAGGTATAATAGATGCAGAGTGTACAGATATATAGTATATACAGCAGTGTACTGATATGTGAGGTACGAGGTATAATAGATGCAGTGTACAGATATATAGTATATACAGCAGTGTACTGATATGTGAAGTACGAGGTATAATAGATGCAGTGTGTACAGATATATAGTATATACAGCAGTGTACTGATATGTGAGGTACGAGGTATAATAGATGCAGTGTACAGATATATAGTATATACAGCAGTGTACTGATATGTGAGGTACGAGGTATAATAGATGCAGAGTGTACAGATATATAGTATATACAGCAGTGTACTGATATGTGAGGTACGAGGTATAATAGATGCAGTGTGTACAGATATATAGTATATACAGCAGTGTACTGATATGTGAGGTACGAGGTATAATAGATGCAGTGTGTACAGATATATAGTATATACAGCAGTGTACTGATATGTGAGGTACGAGGTATAATTGATGCAGTGTACAGATATATAGTATATACAGCAGTGTACTGATATGTGAGGTACGAGGTATAATAGATGCGGTGTGTACAGATATATAGTATATACAGCAGTGTACTGATATGTGAGGTACGAGGTATAATAGATGCAGTGTGTACAGATATATAGTATATACAGCAGTGTACTGATATGTGAGGTACGAGGTATAATAGACGCAGTGTGTACAGGTATATAGTATATACAGCAGTGTACTGATATGTGAGGTACGAGGTATAATAGATGCAGTGTACAGATATATAGTATATACAGCAGTGTACTGATATGTGAGGTACAAGGTATAATAGATGCAGTGTGTACAGATATATAGTATATACTGCAGTGTACTGATATGTGAGGTACGAGGTATAATAGATGCAGTGTGTACAGATATATAGTATATACAGCAGTGTACTGATATGTGAGGTATGAGGTATAATAGATGTAGTGTGTACAGATATATAGTATATACAGCAGTGTGCTGATATGTGAGGTATGAGGTATAATAGATGCAGTGTCTACAGATATATAGTATATACAGCAGTGTACTGATATGTGAGGTATGAGGTATAATAGATGCAGTGTACAGATATATAGTATATACAGCAGTGTACTGATATGTGAGGTATGAGGTATAATAGATGCAGTGTGTACAGATATATAGTATATACAGCAGTGTACTGATATGTGAGGTACGAGGTATAATAGATGCAGTGTGTACAGATATATAGTATATACAGCAGTGTACTGATATGTGAGGTACGAGGTATAATAGATGCAGTGTGTACAGATATATAGTATATACAGCAGTGTACTGATATGTGAGGTACGAGGTATAATAGATGCAGTGTGTACAGATATATAGTATATACAGCAGTGTACTGATATGTGAGGTACGAGGTATAATAGATGCAGTGTACAGATATATAGTATATACAGCAGTGTACTGATATGTGAGGTACGAGGTATAATAGATGCAGTGTGTACAGATATATAGTATATACAGCAGTGTACTGATATGTGAGGTACGAGGTATAATAGATGCAGTGTGTACAGATATATAGTATATACAGCAGTGTACTGATATGTGAGGTACGAGGTATAATAGATGCAGTGTGTACAGATATATAGTATATACAGCAGTGTACTGATATGGGAGGACGAGGTATAATAGATGCAGTGTGTACAGATATATAGTATATACAGCAGTGTACTGATATGTGAGGTACGAGGTATAATAGATGGTGTGTACAGGTATATAGTATATACAGCAGTGTACTGATATGTGAGGTATGAGGTATAATAGATGCAGTGTACAGATATATAGTATATACAGCAGTGTACTGATATGTGAGGTACGAGGTATAATAGATGCAGTGTACAGATATATAGTATATACAGCAGTGTACTGATATGTGAGGTACGAGGTATAATAGATGCAGTGTGTACAGATATATAGTATATACAGCAGTGTACTGATATGTGAGGTACGAGGTATAATAGATGCAGTGTGTACAGATATATAGTATATACAGCAGTGTCCTGATATGTGAGGTACGAGGTATAATAGATGCAGAGTGTACAGATATATAGTATATACAGCAGTGTACTGATATGTGAGGTACGAGGTATAATAGATGCAGTGTACAGATATATAGTATATACAGCAGTGTACTGATATGTGAAGTACGAGGTATAATAGATGCAGTGTGTACAGATATATAGTATATACAGCAGTGTGCTGATATGTGAGGTATGAGGTATAATAGATGCAGTGTCTACAGATATATAGTATATACAGCAGTGTACTGATATGTGAGGTATGAGGTATAATAGATGCAGTGTACAGATATATAGTATATACAGCAGTGTACTGATATGTGAGGTATGAGGTATAATAGATGCAGTGTGTACAGATATATAGTATATACAGCAGTGTACTGATATGTGAGGTACGAGGTATAATAGATGCAGTGTGTACAGATATATAGTATATACAGCAGTGTACTGATATGTGAGGTACGAGGTATAATAGATGCAGTGTGTACAGATATATAGTATATACAGCAGTGTACTGATATGTGAGGTACGAGGTATAATAGATGCAGTGTGTACAGATATATAGTATATACAGCAGTGTACTGATATGTGAGGTACGAGGTATAATAGATGCAGTGTACAGATATATAGTATATACAGCAGTGTACTGATATGTGAGGTACGAGGTATAATAGATGCAGTGTGTACAGATATATAGTATATACAGCAGTGTACTGATATGTGAGGTACGAGGTATAATAGATGCAGTGTGTACAGATATATAGTATATACAGCAGTGTACTGATATGTGAGGTACGAGGTATAATAGATGCAGTGTGTACAGATATATAGTATATACAGCAGTGTACTGATATGGGAGGACGAGGTATAATAGATGCAGTGTGTACAGATATATAGTATATACAGCAGTGTACTGATATGTGAGGTACGAGGTATAATAGATGGTGTGTACAGGTATATAGTATATACAGCAGTGTACTGATATGTGAGGTATGAGGTATAATAGATGCAGTGTACAGATATATAGTATATACAGCAGTGTACTGATATGTGAGGTACGAGGTATAATAGATGCAGTGTACAGATATATAGTATATACAGCAGTGTACTGATATGTGAGGTACGAGGTATAATAGATGCAGTGTGTACAGATATATAGTATATACAGCAGTGTACTGATATGTGAGGTACGAGGTATAATAGATGCAGTGTGTACAGATATATAGTATATACAGCAGTGTCCTGATATGTGAGGTACGAGGTATAATAGATGCAGAGTGTACAGATATATAGTATATACAGCAGTGTACTGATATGTGAGGTACGAGGTATAATAGATGCAGTGTACAGATATATAGTATATACAGCAGTGTACTGATATGTGAAGTACGAGGTATAATAGATGCAGTGTGTACAGATATATAGTATATACAGCAGTGTACTGATATGTGAGGTACGAGGTATAATAGATGCAGTGTACAGATATATAGTATATACAGCAGTGTACTGATATGTGAGGTACGAGGTATAATAGATGCAGTGTGTACAGATATATAGTATATACAGCAGTGTACTGATATGTGAGGTACGAGGTATAATAGATGCAGTGTGTACAGATATATAGTATATACAGCAGTGTACTGATATGTGAGGTACGAGGTATAATAGATGCAGTGTGTACAGATATATAGTATATACAGCAGTGTACTGATATGTGAGGTACGAGGTATAATAGATGCAGTGTACAGATATATAGTATATACAGCAGTATACTGATATTTGAGGTACGAGGTATAATAGATGTGGTGTGTACAGATATATAGTATATACAGCAGTGTACTGATATGTGAGGTACGAGGTATAATAGATGCAGTGTGTACAGATATATAGTATATACAGCAGTGTACTGATATGTGAGGTACGAGGTATAATAGACGCAGTGTGTACAGGTATATAGTATATACAGCAGTGTACTGATATGTGAGGTACGAGGTATAATAGATGCAGTGTACAGATATATAGTATATACAGCAGTGTACTGATATGTGAGGTACGAGGTATAATAGATGCAGTGTACAGATATATAGTATATACAGCAGTGTACTGATATGTGAGGTATGAGGTATAATAGATGCAGTGTGTACAGATATATAGTATATACAGCAGTGTACTGATATGTGAGGTACAAGGTATAATAGATGCAGTGTGTACAGATATATAGTATATACTGCAGTGTACTGATATGTGAGGTACGAGGTATAATAGATGCAGTGTGTACAGATATATAGTATATACAGCAGTGTACTGATATGTGAGGTATGAGGTATAATAGATGCAGTGTCTACAGATATATAGTATATACAGCAGTGTACTGATATGTGAGGTACGAGGTATAATAGATGCAGTGTGTACAGATATATAGTATATACAGCAGTGTACTGATATGTGAGGTACGAGGTATAATAGATGCAGTGTACAGATATATAGTATATACAGCAGTGTACTGATATGTGAGGTACCAGGTATAATAGGTGCAGTGTGTACAGCTATATAGTATATACAGCAGTGTACTGATATGTGAGGTACGAGGTATAATAGATGCAGTGTGTACAGATATATAGTATATACAGCAGTGTACTGATATGTGAGGTACCAGGTATAATAGATGCAGTGTACAGATATATAGTATATACAGCAGTGTACTGATATGTGAGGTACGAGGTATAATAGATGCAGTGTGTACAGATATATAGTATATACAGCAGTGTACTGATATGAGACGTGAGCTGTAATTTATACCTCGTACCTCACATATCAGTACACTACTGTATATACTATATATCTGTACACTGCATCTATTATACCTCATACCTCACATATCAGTACACTGCTGTATATACTATATATCTGTACACACTGCATCTATTATAACTCGTACCTCACATATCAGTACACTGCTGTATATACTATATATCTGTACACACTGCATCTATTATACCTCGTACCTCACATATCAGTACACTGCTGTATATACTGTATATCTGTACACACTGCATCTATTATACCTCGTACCTCACATATCAGTACACTGCTGTATATACTATATATCTGTACACACTGCATCTATTATAACTCGTACCTCACATATCAGTACACTGCTGTATATACTGTATATCTGTACACACTGCATCTATTATACCTCGTACCTCACATATCAGTACACTGCTGTATATACTATATATCTGTACACACTGCATCTATTATAACTCGTACCTCACATATCAGTACACTGCTGTATATACTATATACCTGTACACACCCATCTATTATACTTCGTACCTCACATATCAGTACACTGCTGTATATACTATATATCTGTACACTGCATCTATTATACCTCGTACCTCACATATCAGTACACTGCTGTATATACTGCAGGAACGGGTAGTGGGAGGGGCAAAGAATGAGGCACTGGGGCCCCGTGTAGACTCTTGCTGTGGGGCCCGGTGATGTCTCTGTACGTCCAGCAGGTTGGGATTTCTGATGAAGATTGTGATGTTTTCCTGGCACATTGTGCCCTGGGGGCAGCAGCCTCCCCCAGTCCAGCTGTTATAGAACTACAACTCCCAGCATGCACACTTGCTCAGCTGTTGAAGTGACCGGAGCATGCTGGGAGTTGTAGTGACACAACAGCTGGAGCGGCGGAGGTCGGAGACTATGGTGAGATGCGGTGTGTGACACGGCGATCTGGTGACCTCCGTTTTTTGCTGTCGTCACCTTTATATGTTTTGTCAGAACGGCGCCAGAGACTCTGGGAGGAGAGAAAAGAGACTACAACCCCCAATACTGTGCGCACTGTGCCCCCCAATACTTTCCTACAGAAACAGTCCCCCTGAAAATACCGGTACCACACAGATAGTGCGTCAGTACAAAAACACCCCTTTATATTGTGCGCTAGTACAAAAAAGTCCCCCCTTCCTGTCAGATTAGACCCCCATATAAAACCCTAAATGAGATCCCCCCCATCTCAGACCAAACCCCCTTTAGACCTCTATGTCAGACCCCATATAAGACCCCAGTTTAAAACCTCAGTTCAGACCCCCATTAGACCTTCATATCAGAGGTCCATGCATTGCGGATCCGCAAAAAACGCTAGTGTGAAAGTAGCCTAAGAGATGAGCGGTGTATCTAATCCTCTCCTGTGTGATACTGTCTGCTGAGCTGTGTATCTAATCCTATCCTGTGTGATACTGTCTGCTGAGCTGTGTATCTAATCCTATCCTGTGTGATACTGTCTTCTGAGCTGTGTATCTAATCCTCTCCTGTGTGATACCGTCTGCTAAGCTGTGTATCTAATCCTATCCTGTGTGATACTGTCTTCTGAGCGGTGTATCTAATCCGCTCCTGTGTGATACCGTCTGCTGAGCTGTGTATATAATCCTCTCCTGTGTGATACTGTCTGCTGAGCGGTGTATCTAATCCTCTCCTGTGTGATACAGTCTGCTGAGCTGTGTATCTAATCCTATCCTGTGTGATACTGTCTGCTGAGCTGTGTATCTAATCCTGTAATGTGTGATACTGTCTGCTGAGCTGTGTATCTAATCCTCTCCTGTGTGAAACAGTCTGCTGAGCTGTGTATCTAATCCTGTCCTGTGTGATACCGTCTGCTGAGCTGTGTATCTAATCCTATCCTGTGTGATACTGTCTGCTGAGCTGTGTATCTAATCCTCTCCTGTGTGATACCGTCTGCTGAGCTGTGTATCTAATCCTATCCTGTGTGATACTGTCTGCTGAGCTATGTATCTAATCCTATCCTGTGTGATACTGTCTGCTGAGCTGTGTATCTAATCCTATCCTGTGTGATACTGTCTGCTGAGCTGTGTATCTAATCCTGTCCTGTGTGATACCGTCTGCTGAGCTGTGTATCTAATCATATCCTGTGTGATACTGTCTGCTGAGCTGTGTATCTAATCCTCTCCTGTGTGATACCGTCTGCTGAGCTGTGTATCTAATCCTATCCTGTGTGATACTGTCTGCTGAGCTATGTATCTAATCCTATCCTGTGTGATACTGTCTGCTGAGCTGTGTATCTAATCCTCTCCTGTGTGATACAGTCTGCTGAGCTCTGTATCTAATCCTCTCCTGTGTGATACTGTCTGATGAGCTGTGTATCTAATCCTCTCCTGTGTGATACAGTCTGCTGGGCTGTGTATCTAATCCTCTTCTGTGTGATACTGTCTGCTGGGCTGTGTATCTAATCCTGTCCTGTGTGAAAGTAGCCTAAGAGATGAGCGGTGTATCTAATCCTCTCCTGTGTGATACCGTCTGCTGAGCTGTGTATCTAATCCTATCCTGTGTGATACTGTCTGCTGAGCTGTGTATCTAATCCTCTCCTGTGTGATACAGTCTGCTGAGCCGTGTATCTAATCCTCTCCTGTGTAATACCGTCTGCTGAGCTGTGTATCTAATCCTATCCTGTGTGATACTGTCTGCTGAGCTGTGTATCTAATCCTCTCCTGTGTGATACTGTCTGCTGAGCTGTGTATCTAATCCTCTCCTGTGTGATTCTGTCTGCTGAGCTGTGTATCTAATCCTATCAGTGTGATAGTGTCTGCTGAGCTGTGTATCTAATCCTGTCCTGTGTGATACAGTCTGCTGAGCTGTGTATCTAATCCTCTCCTGTGTGATACTGTCTGCTGGGCTGTGTATCTAATCCTATCCTGTGTGATACTGTCTGCTGAGCTGTGAATCTAATCCTCTCCTGTGTGATACTGTCTGCTGAGCTGTGTATCTAATCCTCTCCTGTGTGATACAGTCTGCTGAGCCGTGTATCTAATCCTATCCTGTGTGATACTGTCTGCTGAGCTGTGTATCTAATCCTATCCTGTGTGATACTGTCTGCTGAGCAGTGTATCTAATCCTATCAGTGTGATACTGTCTGCTGAGCAGTGTATCTAATCCTATCAGTGTGATACAGTCTGCTAAGCTCTGTATCTAATCCTCTCCTGTGTGATACTGTCTGCTGACCTGTGTATCTAATCCTCTCCTGTGTGATACTGTCTGCTGAGCTGTGTATCTAATCCTGTCCTGTGTGATACAGTCTGCTGAGCTGAGTATCTAATCCTATCCTGTGTGATACTGTCTGCTGAGCGGTGTATCTAATCCTCTCCTGTGTGATACTGTCTGCTGAGCTGTGTATCTAATGCTATCCTGTGTGATATTGTCTGCTGAGCTGTGTATCTAATCCTATCCTGTGTGATACTGTTTGCTGAGCTGTGTATCTAATCCTATCCTGTGTGATACAGTCTGCTGGGATGTGTATCTAATCCTCTCCTGTGTGATATTGTCTGCTGAGCTGTGTATCTAATCCTCTCCTGTGTGATACAGTCTGCTGAGATGTGTATCTAATCCTATCCTGTGTGATACTGTCTGCTGAGCTGTGTATCTAATCCTCTTCTGTGTGATACTGTCTGCTGGGCTATGTATCTAATCCTGTCCTGTGTGATACTGTCTGCTGAGCTGTGTATCTAATCCTATCCTGTGTGATACTGTCTGCTGAGCTCTGTATCTAATCCTCTCCTGTGTGATACTGTCTGCTGAGCTGTGTATCTAATCCTGTCCTGTGTGTTACTGTCTGATGAGCTGTGTATCTAATCCTCTTCTGTGTGATACTGTCTGCTGAGCTGTGTATCTAATCCTACACTGTGTGATACTGTCTGCTGAGCTGTGTATCTAATCCTGTGTGATACTGTCTGCTGAGCTGTGTATCTAATCCTCTCCTGTGTAATACTGTCTGCTGAGCTGTGTATCTAATCCTATCCTGTGTGATACTGTCTGCTGGGCTGTGTATCTAATCCTCTCCTGTGTGATATTGTCTGCTGAGCTGTGTATCTAATCCTATCCTGTGTGATACTGTCTGCTGAGATGTGTATCTAATCCTCTCCTGTGTGATACTGTCTGCTGAGCTGTGTATCTAATCCTATCAGTGTGATACTGTCTGCTGGGCTGTGTATCTAATCCTCTTCTGTGTGATACTGTCTACTGGGCTGTGTATCTAATCCTCTTCTGTGTGATACTGTCTGCTGAGCTGTGTATCTAATCCTACACTGTGTGATACTGTGTGCTGAGCTGTGTATCTAATCCTATCCTGTGTGATACTGTCTGATGAGCTGTGTATCTAATCCTATCCTGTGTGATACTGTCTGCTGAGCTGTGTATCTAATCCTACACTGTGTGATACAGTCTGCTGGGCTGTGTATCTAATCCTCTTCTGTGTGATACTGTCTGCTGAGCTGTGTATCTAATCCTATCCTGTGTGATACTGTGTGCTGAGCTGTGTATCTAATCCTACACTGTGTGATACTGTCTGCTGAGCTGTGTATCTAATCCTATCCTGTGTGATACTGTCTGCTGAGCTGTGTATCTAATCCTGTCAGTGTGATACTGTCTGCTGAGCTGTGTATCTAATCCTATCCTGTGTGATACTGTCTGCTGAGCTGTGTATCTAATCCTCTCCTGTGTGATATTGTCTGCTGAGCTGTGTATCTAATCCTATCCTGTGTGATACTGTCTGCTGAGCTGTGTATCTAATCCTATCATGTGTGATATTGTCTGCTGAGATGTGTATCTAATCCTATCCTGTGTGATACTGTCTGCTGGGCTGTGTATCTAATCCTCTTCTGTGTGATACTGTCTACTGGGCTGTGTATCTAATCCTATCCTGTGTGATACTGTGTGCTGAGCTGTGTATCTAATCCTACACTGTGTGATACTGTCTGCTGAGCTGTGTATCTAATCCTCTTCTGTGTGATACTGTCTGCTGAGCTGTGTATCTAATCCTCTTCTGTGTGATACTGTCTGCTGAGCTGTGTATCTAATCCTCTCCTGTGTGATACTGTCTGCTGAGCTGTGTATCTAATCCTACACTGTGTGATACTGTGTGCTGAGCTGTGTATCTAATCCAATCCTGTGTGATACAGTCTGCTGAGCTGTTTATCTAATCCTATCCTGTGTGATACTGTCTGCTGAGCTGTGTATCTAATCCTCTCCTGTGTGATACTGTCTGCTGAGCTGTGTATCTAATCCTCTCCTGTGTGATACTGTCTGCTGAGCTGTGTATCTAATCCTGTGTGATACAGTCTGCTGGGCTGTGTATCTAATCCTTTTCTGTGTGATACTCCTTGCTGAGCTGTGTATCTAATCCTCTCCTGTGTGATACTGTCTGCTGAGCTGTGTATCTAATCCTACACTGTGTGATACTGTCTGCTGAGCTGTGTATCTAATCTTATCCTGTGTGATACTGTCTGCTGAGCTGTGTATCTAATCCTGTGTGATACTGTGTTCTGAGCTGTGTATCTAATCCTATCATGTGTGATATTGTCTGCTGAGCTGTGTATCTAATCCTACACTGTGTGATACTGTCTGCTGGGCTGTGTATCTAATCCTCTTCTGTGTGATACTGTCTACTGGGCTGTGTATCTAATCCTATCCTGTGTGATACTGTGTGCTGAGCTGTGTATCTAATCCTACACTGTGTGATACTGTCTGCTGAGCTGTGTATCTAATCCTCTTCTATGTGATACTGTCTGCTGAGCTGTGTATCTAATCCTCTTCTGTGTGATACTGTCTGCTGAGCTGTGTATCTAATCCTCTCCTGTGTGATACTGTCTGCTGAGCTGTGTATCTAATCCTACACTGTGTGATACTGTGTGCTGAGCTGTGTATCTAATCCAATCCTGTGTGATACAGTCTGCTGAGCTGTTTATCTAATCCTATCCTGTGTGATACTGTCTGCTGAGCTGTGTATCTAATCCTCTCCTGTGTGATACTGTCTGCTGAGCTGTGTATCTAATCCTCTCCTGTGTGATACTGTCTGCTGAGCTGTGTATCTAATCCTGTGTGATACAGTCTGCTGGGCTGTGTATCTAATCCTTTTCTGTGTGATACTCCTTGCTGAGCTGTGTATCTAATCCTCTCCTGTGTGATACTGTCTGCTGAGCTGTGTATCTAATCCTACACTGTGTGATACTGTCTGCTGAGCTGTGTATCTAATCTTATCCTGTGTGATACTGTCTGCTGAGCTGTGTATCTAATCCTGTGTGATACTGTGTTCTGAACTGTGTATCTAATCCAATCCTATGTGATACTGTCTGCTGAGCTGTGTATCTAATCCTGTGTGATACTGTGTGCTGAGCTGTGTATCTAATCCTGTCCTGTGTGATACTGTCTGCTGAGCTGTGTATCTAATCCTCTCCTGTGTGATACTGTCTGCTGAGCAGTGTATCTAATCCTCTCCTGTGTGATACTGTCTGCTGAGCTGTGTATCTAATCCTCTCCTGTGTGATACTGTCTGCTGAGCTGTGTATCTAATCCTGTGTGTTACTGTCTGCTGGGCTGTGTATCTAATCCTCTTCTGTGTGATGCTGTCTGCTGAGCTGTGTATCTAATCCTATCCTGTGTGATACTGTCTGCTGAGCTGTATATCTAATCCTATCCTGTGTGATACTGTCTGCTGAGCTGTGTATCTAATCCTGTGTGTTACTGTCTGCTGAGCTGTGTATCTAATCTTATCCTGTGTGATACTGTCTGCTGAGCTGTGTATCTAATCCTGTGTGATACTGTGTGCTGAGCTGTGTATCTAATCCAATCCTATGTGATACTGTCTGCTGAGCTGTGTATCTAATCCTATCCTGTGTGATACAGTCTGATGGGCTGTGTATCTAATCCTATCCTGTGTGATATTGTCTGCTGAGCTGTGTATCTAATCCTCTCCTGTGTGATACTGTCTGCTGAGCTGTGTATCTAATACTGTCCTGTGTGATACTGTCTGCTGAGCTGTGTATCTAATCCTACACTGTGTGATACTGTCTGCTGGGCTGTGTATCTAATCCTACACTGTGTGATACAGTCTGCTGAGCTGTGTATCTAATCCTGTCCTGTGTGATACTGTCTGCTGGGCTGTGTATCTAATCCTCTTCTGTGTGATACTGTCTGCTGAGCTGTTTATCTAATCCTCTTCTGTGTGATACTGTCTGCTGAGCTGTGTATCTAATCCTGTGTGATACTGTCTGCTGAGCTGTGTATCTAATCCTATCCTGTGAGATACTGTCTTCTGAGCTGTGTATCTAATCCTATCCTGTGTGATACTGTCTGCTGATCCGTGTATCTAATCCTCTCCTGTGTGATACTGTCTGCTGAGCTGTGTATCTAATCCTATCCTGTGTGATACTGTCTGCTGAGCTGTGTATCTAATTCTCTCCTGTGTGATACTGTCTGCTGAGCTGTGTATCTAATCCTCTCCTGTGTGATACTGTCTGCTGAGCTGTGTATCTAATCCTCTCCTGTGTGATACAGTCTGCTGGGCTGTGTATCTAATCCTGTGTGATACTGTGTGCTGAGCTGTGTATCTAATCCTATCCTGTGTGATACTGTCTGCTGAGCTGTGTATCTAATCCTCTCCTGTGTTATACTGTCTGCTGAGCTGTGTATCTAATCCTCTTCTGTGTGATACTGTCTGCTGAGCTGTGTATCTAATCCTGTGTGATACTGTGTGCTGAGCTGTGTATCTAATCCTATCCTGTGTGATACTGTCTGCTGAGCTGTGTATCTAATCCTCTACTGTGTGATACCGTCTGCTGAGCTGTGTATCTAATCCTCTCTAGTGTGATACTGTCTGCTGAGCTGTGCATCTAATCCTCTCCTGTGTGATACTGTCTGCTGAGCTGTGTATCTAATCCTCTCCTGTGTGATACCATCTGCTGAGCTGTGTATCTAATCCTATCCTGTGTGATACTGTCTGCTGAGCTGTGTATCTAATCCTCTCCTGTGTGATACTGTCTTCTGAGCTGTGTATCTAATCCTCTCCTGTGTGATACTGTCTGCTGAGCTGTGTATCTAATCCTCTCCTGTGTGATACCGTCTGCTGAGCTGTGTATCTAATCCTATCCTGTGTGATACTGTCTGCAGAGCTGTGTATCTAATCCTCTCCTGTGTGATACTGTCTGCTGAGCTGTGTATCTAATCCTCTCCTGTGTGATACCGTCTGCTGAGCTGTGTATCTAATCCTATCCTGTGTGATACTGTCTGCTAAGCTGTGTATCTAATCCTATCCTGTGTGATACTGTCTGCTGAGCTGTGTATCTAATCCTATCAGTGTGATACTGTCTGCTGAGCTGTGTATCTAATCCTGTCCTGTGTGATACAGTCTTCTGAGCTCTGTATCTAATCCTCTCTTGTGTGATACTGTCTGTTGAGCTGTGTATCTAATCCTATCCTGTGTGATACTGTCTGCTGAGCTGTGTATCTAATCCTGTCCTGTGTGATACAGTCTGCTGAGCTGTGTATCTAATCCTATCCTGTGTGATACTGTCTGCTGAGCGGTGTATCTAATCCTCTCCTGTGTGATACTGTCTGCTGGGCTGTGTATCTAATCCTATCCTGTGTGAAAGTAGCCTAAGAGATGAGCGGTGTATCTAATCCTCTCCTGTGTGATACCGTCTGCTGAGCTGTGTATCTAATCCTATCCTGTGTGATACTGTCTGCTGAGCTGTGTATCTAATCCTATCCTGTGTGATACTGTCTGCTGAGCTGTGTATCTAATCCTATCCTGTGTGATACAGTCTGATGAGCTGTGTATCTAATCCTATCCTGTGTGATACTGTCTGCTGAGCTGTGTATCTAATCCTATCCTGTGTGATACAGTCTGCTGAGCTCTGTATCTAATCCTCTCCTGTGTGATACAGTCTGCTGGGCTGTGTATCTAATCCTCTTCTGTGTGATACTGTCTGCTGGGCTATGTATCTAATCCTGTCCTGTGTGAAAGTAGCCTAAGAGATGAGCGGTGTATCTAATCCTCTCCTGTGTGATACCGTCTGCTGAGCTGTGTATCTAATCCTATCCTGTGTGATACTGTCTGCTCAGCTGTGTATCTAATCCTCTCCTGTGTGATACAGTCTGCTGAGCCGTGTATCTAATCCTATCCTGTGCGATACTGTCTGCTGAGCTGTGTATCTAATCCTATCCTGTGTGATACAGTCTGCTGAGCTGTGTATCTAATCCTCTCCTGTGTGATACTGTCTGCTGAGCTGTGTATCTAATCCTCTCCTGTGTGATACAGTCTGCTGAGCTGTGTATCTAATCCTCTCCTGTGTGATACTGTCTGCTGAGCTGTGTATCTAATCCTATCCTGTGTGATACTGACTGCTGAGCCGTGTATCTAATCCTATCCTGTGTGATACTGTCTGCTGAGCTGTGTATCTAATCCTATCCTGTGTGATACTGTCTGCTGAGCTGTGTATCTAATCCTATCAGTGTGATACTGTCTGCTGAGCTGTGTATCTAATCCTGTCCTGTGTGATACAGTCTGCTGAGCTCTGTATCTAATCCTCTCCTGTGTGATACTGTCTGCTGAGCTGTGTATCTAATCCTATCCTGTGTGATACTGTCTGCTGAGCGGTGTATCTAATCCTCTCCTGTGTGATACTGTCTGCTGAGCTGTGTATCTAATCCTCTCCTGTGTGCTATTGTCTGCTGAGCTGTGTATCTAATCCTCTCCTGTGTGATACAGTCTGCTGGGCTGTGTATCTAATCCTCTTCTGTGTGATACTGTCTGCTGGGCTGTGTATCTAATCCTATCCTGTGTGATACAGTCTGCTAGGCTGTGTATCTAATCCTCTTCTGTGTGATACTGTCTGCTGAGCTGTGTATCTAATCCTATCCTGTGTGATACTGTCTGCTGAGATGTGTATCTAATCCTCTTCTGTGTGATACTGTCTGCTGGGCTGTGTATCTAATCCTATCCTGTGTGATACTGTCTGCTGAGCTGTGTATCTAATCCTGTCCTGTGTGATACAGTCTGCTGAGCTCTGTATCTAATCTTCTCCTGTGTGATAAAGTCTGCTGAGCTGTGTATCTAATCTTATCCTGTGTGATACTGCCTGCTGAGCTGTGTATCTAATTCTCTCCTGTGTGATACTGTCTGCTGAGCTGTGTATCTAATCCTGTCCTATGTGATACTGTCTGCTGAGCTGTGTATCTAATCCTACACTGTGTGATACTGTCTGCTTAGCTGTGTATCTAATCCTGTCCTGTGTGATACTGTCTGCTGAGCTGTGTATCTAATCCTATCCTGTGTGATACTGTCTGCTGAGCTGTGTATCTAATCCTGTCCTGTGTGATACTGTCTGTTGAGCTGTGTATCTAATCCTCTCCTGTGTGATACTGTCTGCTGAGCTGTGTATCTAATCATATCCTGTATGATACAGTCTGCTGAGCTGTGTATCTAATCCTATCCTGTGTGATACTGTCTGCTGAGCTGTGTATCTAATCTTATCCTGTGTGATACTGTCTGCTGAGCTGTGTATCTAATCCTGTGTGATACTGTGTGCTGAGCTGTTTATCTAATCCAATCCTATGTGATACTGTCTGCTGAGCTGTGTATCTAATCCTATCCTGTGTGATACAGTCTGATGGGCTGTGTATCTAATCCTATCCTGTGTGATACTGTCTGCTGAGCTGTGTATCTAATCCTGTCCTGTGTGATACTGTCTGCTGGGCTGTGTATCTAATCCTACACTGTGTGATACTGTCTGCTGGGCTGTGTATCTAATCCTCTTCTCTGTGATACTGTCTGCTGAGCTGTGTATCTAATCCTATCCTGTGTGATACTGACTGCTGAGCTGTGTATCTAATCCTATCCTGTGTGATACAGTCTGCTGAGCTGTTTATCTAATCCTCTTCTGTGTGATACTGTCTGCTGAGCTGTGTATCTAATCCTGTGTGATACTGTCTGCTGAGCTGTGTATCTAATCCTATCCTGTGTGATACTGTGTGCTGAGCTGTGTATCTAATCCTCTCCTGTGTGATACTGTCTGCTGAGCTGTGTATCTAATCCTCTCCTGTGTGATACTGTCTGCTGAGCTGTGTATCTAATCCTCTCCTGTGTGATACAGTCTGCTGGGCTGTGTATCTAATCCTGTGTGATACTGTGTGCTGAGCTGTGTATCTAATCCTATCCTGTGTGATACTGTGTGCTGAGCTGTGTATCTAATCCTATCCTGTGTGATACTGTCTGCTGAGCTGTGTATCTAATCCTCTCCTGTGTGATACCGTCTGCTGAGCTGTGTATCTAATCCTATCCTGTGTGATACTGTCTGCTGAGCTGTGTATCTAATCCTCTCCTGTGTGATACTGTCTGCTGAGCTGTGTATCTAATCCTCTCCTGTGTGATACAGTCTTCTGAGCCGTGTATCTAATCCTATCCTGTGTAATACTGTCTGCTGAGCTGTGTATCTAAACCTATCCTGTGTGATACTGTCTGCTGAGCTGTGTATCTAATCCTTTCCTGTGTGATACAGTCTGCTGAGCTGTGTATCTAATCCTATCAGTGTGATACTGTCTGCTGAGCTCTGTATTTAATCCTCTCCTGTGTGATACTGTCTGCTGAGCGGTGTATCTAATCCTCTGCTGTGTGATACTGTCTGCTTAGCTGTGTATCTAATCCTATCCTGTGTGATACTGTCTGCTGAGCTGTGTATCTAATCCTATCAGTGTGATACTGTCTGCTGAGCTGTGTATCTAATCCTGTCCTGTGTGATACAGTCTTCTGAGCTCTGTATCTAATCCTCTCTTGTGTGATACTGTCTGTTGAGCTGTGTATCTAATCCTATCCTGTGTGAATCTGTCTGCTGAGCTGTGTATCTAATCCTGTCCTGTGTGATACAGTCTGCTGAGCTGTGTATCTAATCCTATCCTGTGTGATACTGTCTGCTGAGCGGTGTATCTAATCCTCTCCTGTGTGATACTGTCTGCTGGGCTGTGTATCTAATCCTATCCTGTGTGATACAGTCTGATGAGCTGTGTATCTAATCCTATCCTGTGTGATACTGTCTGCTGAGCTGTGTATCTAATCCTATCCTGTGTGATACAGTCTGCTGAGCTCTGTATCTAATCCTCTCCTGTGTGATACAGTCTGCTGGGCTGTGTATCTAATCCTCTTCTGTGTGATACTGTCTGCTGGGCTATGTATCTAATCCTGTCCTGTGTGAAAGTAGCCTAAGAGATGAGCGGTGTATCTAATCCTCTCCTGTGTGATACCGTCTGCTGAGCTGTGTATCTAATCCTATCCTGTGTGATACTGTCTGCTCAGCTGTGTATCTAATCCTATCCTGTGTGATACTGTCTGCTGAGCTGTGTATCTAATCCTATCCTGTGTGATACAGTCTGATGAGCTGTGTATCTAATCCTATCCTGTGTGATACTGTCTGCTGAGCTGTGTATCTAATCCTATCCTGTGTGATACAGTCTGCTGAGCTCTGTATCTAATCCTCTCCTGTGTGATACAGTCTGCTGGGCTGTGTATCTAATCCTCTTCTGTGTGATACTGTCTGCTGGGCTATGTATCTAATCCTGTCCTGTGTGAAAGTAGCCTAAGAGATGAGCGGTGTATCTAATCCTCTCCTGTGTGATACCGTCTGCTGAGCTGTGTATCTAATCCTATCCTGTGTGATACTGTCTGCTCAGCTGTGTATCTAATCCTCTCCTGTGTGATACAGTCTGCTGAGCCGTGTATCTAATCCTATCCTGTGCGATACTGTCTGCTGAGCTGTGTATCTAATCCTATCCTGTGTGATACAGTCTGCTGAGCTGTGTATCTAATCCTCTCCTGTGTGATACTGTCTGCTGAGCTGTGTATCTAATCCTCTCCTGTGTGATACAGTCTGCTGAGCTGTGTATCTAATCCTCTCCTGTGTGATACTGTCTGCTGAGCTGTGTATCTAATCCTATCCTGTGTGATACTGACTGCTGAGCCGTGTATCTAATCCTATCCTGTGTGATACTGTCTGCTGAGCTGTGTATCTAATCCTATCCTGTGTGATACTGTCTGCTGAGCTGTGTATCTAATCCTATCAGTGTGATACTGTCTGCTGAGCTGTGTATCTAATCCTGTCCTGTGTGATACAGTCTGCTGAGCTCTGTATCTAATCCTCTCCTGTGTGATACTGTCTGCTGAGCTGTGTATCTAATCCTATCCTGTGTGATACTGTCTGCTGAGCGGTGTATCTAATCCTCTCCTGTGTGATACTGTCTGCTGAGCTGTGTATCTAATCCTCTCCTGTGTGCTATTGTCTGCTGAGCTGTGTATCTAATCCTCTCCTGTGTGATACAGTCTGCTGGGCTGTGTATCTAATCCTCTTCTGTGTGATACTGTCTGCTGGGCTGTGTATCTAATCCTATCCTGTGTGATACAGTCTGCTAGGCTGTGTATCTAATCCTCTTCTGTGTGATACTGTCTGCTGAGCTGTGTATCTAATCCTATCCTGTGTGATACTGTCTGCTGAGATGTGTATCTAATCCTCTTCTGTGTGATACTGTCTGCTGGGCTGTGTATCTAATCCTATCCTGTGTGATACTGTCTGCTGAGCTGTGTATCTAATCCTGTCCTGTGTGATACAGTCTGCTGAGCTCTGTATCTAATCTTCTCCTGTGTGATACAGTCTGCTGAGCTGTGTATCTAATCTTATCCTGTGTGATACTGCCTGCTGAGCTGTGTATCTAATTCTCTCCTGTGTGATACTGTCTGCTGAGCTGTGTATCTAATCCTGTCCTATGTGATACTGTCTGCTGAGCTGTGTATCTAATCCTACACTGTGTGATACTGTCTGCTTAGCTGTGTATCTAATCCTGTCCTGTGTGATACTGTCTGCTGAGCTGTGTATCTAATCCTATCCTGTGTGATACTGTCTGCTGGGCTGTGTATCTAATCCTCTCCTGTGTGATATTGTCTGCTGAGCTGTGTATCTAATCCTGTGTGATACAGTCTGCTGAGCTGTGTATCTAATCCTATCCTGTGTGATACTGTCTGCTGAGCTGTGTATCTAATCCTATCCTGTGTGATACTGTCTGCTGAGCTGTGTATCTAATCCTGTCCTGTGTGATACTGTCTGTTGAGCTGTGTATCTAATCCTCTCCTGTGTGATACTGTCTGCTGAGCTGTGTATCTAATCATATCCTGTATGATACAGTCTGCTGAGCTGTGTATCTAATCCTATCCTGTGTGATACTGTCTGCTGAGCTGTGTATCTAATCTTATCCTGTGTGATACTGTCTGCTGAGCTGTGTATCTAATCCTGTGTGATACTGTGTGCTGAGCTGTTTATCTAATCCAATCCTATGTGATACTGTCTGCTGAGCTGTGTATCTAATCCTATCCTGTGTGATACAGTCTGATGGGCTGTGTATCTAATCCTATCCTGTGTGATACTGTCTGCTGAGCTGTGTATCTAATCCTGTCCTGTGTGATACTGTCTGCTGGGCTGTGTATCTAATCCTACACTGTGTGATACTGTCTGCTGGGCTGTGTATCTAATCCTCTTCTCTGTGATACTGTCTGCTGAGCTGTGTATCTAATCCTATCCTGTGTGATACTGACTGCTGAGCTGTGTATCTAATCCTATCCTGTGTGATACAGTCTGCTGAGCTGTTTATCTAATCCTCTTCTGTGTGATACTGTCTGCTGAGCTGTGTATCTAATCCTGTGTGAAACTGTCTGCTGAGCTGTGTATCTAATCCTATCCTGTGTGATACTGTGTGCTGAGCTGTGTATCTAATCCTCTCCTGTGTGATACTGTCTGCTGAGCTGTGTATCTAATCCTCTCCTGTGTGATACTGTCTGCTGAGCTGTGTATCTAATCCTCTCCTGTGTGATACAGTCTGCTGGGCTGTGTATCTAATCCTGTGTGATACTGTGTGCTGAGCTGTGTATCTAATCCTATCCTGTGTGATACTGTGTGCTGAGCTGTGTATCTAATCCTATCCTGTGTGATACTGTCTGCTGAGCTGTGTATCTAATCCTCTCCTGTGTGATACCGTCTGCTGAGCTGTGTATCTAATCCTATCCTGTGTGTTAC
>NW_024400659.1:0-25261 GCF_905171765.1 Bufo bufo | reverse complement strand
ATCACGATTCGCGATCCCTATCCCCTTCCTCTGATCCCGGACCTCTTCAACCAAATTGTTGGGGCCAAGGTGTTTTCCAAATTGGATTTGAGAGGCGCGTACAACCTGGTCAGGGTCAGAGAGGGGGATGAATGGAAAACGGCCTTTAATACCCCTAACGGGCATTTCGAGAATCTCGTTATGCCTTTCGGCCTGATGAATGCTCCGGCCATCTTTCAGCATTTTGTTAATAGTATTTTCTACCATTTAATGGGGAAATTTGTATTGGTGTATCTTGATGATATTTTGATTTTTTCCCCTGATGTTCAGACCCATCAGGATCATCTTTTTCAGGTTCTGCAGATTCTGCGGGAAAATAAATTGTACGCCAAGCTGGAGAAATGTCTTTTTATGGTATCGGAGATTCAATTTCTGGGTTTTCTCCTCTCTGCTTCTGGTTTTCGCATGGATCCGGAGAAGGTCCGTGCTGTACTTGAGTGGGAGCTTCCTGAGAATCAGAAGGCATTGATGCGCTTTCTGGGTTTTGCGAACTATTACAGAAAGTTCATTTTGAATTATTCCTTTGTGTCAAACCCCTTACTGACATGACAAAAAAGGGGGCGGATTTTTCCTCTTGGTCGGAGGAGGCGCTTGCAGCCTTTTCTAAGATTAAAGAGAGTTTTGCGTCTGCTCCCGTCTTGGTGCATCCCGATGTTTCCTTACCTTTTATTGTTGAGGTGGATGCTTCCGAGGTGGGTGTGGGTGCGGTTTTGTCCCAGGGCCCTTCTCCTGCCAAATGGCGACCCTGTGCCTTTTTCTCTAAAAAACTCTCCCCGGCAGAGAGAAACTATGATGTGGGAGATAGGGAGTTGTTGGCCATCAAGTTGGCTTTCGAGGAATGGCGCCATTGGTTGGAGGGGGCCAGGCACCCTATCACCGTTTTTACCGACCATAAGAATCTGGCATACTTGGAGTCGGCCAGGCGTATGAATCCGAGACAGGCCAGATGGTCTCTGTTCTTCTCCAGATTCAATTTTGTTGTTACATTCCGACCTGGGATAAAAAATGTGAAGGCTGATGCTCTCTCTTGCTGTTTTCCGGGAGGAGGAAACTCTGAGGACCCGGGTCCCATTTTGGCGGAGGGGGTAGTTGTTTCTGCTCTATATTCCGATTTGGAGGCCGAGGTCCAGGCTGCCCAGACTGAGGCACCTGCCCGTTGTCCTTCTGGGAAGTTATTCGTGCCTCCTGAGCTACGTCACAAACTCTTTAAGGAGCATCATGATACGGTTCTTGCTGGTCACCCCGGGAGTAGAGCCACGGTAGATCTCATTGCTCGGAGATTTTGGTGGCCGGCTCTTCGTAAGTCGGTGGAGGGTTTTGTGGCTGCTTGTGAGACGTGCGCTCGCGCTAAGGTCCCTCGTTCACGGCCTTCAGGTTCCCTTCTCCAGTTACCCATACCTTCCCGTCCTTGGACACACCTGTCCATGGACTTTATCACGGATCTTCCTCGTTCCTCGGGGAAGTCGGTGATCCTGGTGGTGGTGGACCGTTTTAGCAAGATGGCTCATTTCGTACCTTTCCCTGGTTTACCCAATGCTAAAACGTTCGCGCAAGCTTTTGTCGACCATATTGTTAAATTGCACGGCATTCCCTCTGATATTGTTTCCGATAGAGGCACGCAGTTTGTGTCCAGGTTCTGGAAGGCTTTCTGTTCTCGCCTGGGGGTTCGGCTGTCCTTCTCTTCTGCTTTTCACCCGCAGTCGAATGGTCAGACTGAGCGCCTCAATCAGAATCTGGAGACATATTTGCGCTGTTTTGTGGCAGAGAACCAGGAGGATTGGTGTTCATTTCTCCCTCTTGCTGAGTTTGCTCTGAACAACCGTCGTCAGGAATCTTCTGATAAGTCACCATTCTTTGGTGCATATGGGTTCCATCCGCAGTTTGGGACATTCTCGGGAGGGGCTCTTTCTGGTTTACCTGAGGAGGAGAGATTTTCCTCGTCTTTGTCTACCATTTGGCAAAAGATTCAGAGTAATCTTAAAAAGATGAGTGAGAGGTATAGGCGTGTGGCTGATAAGAGACGTGTGCCTGGTCCGGACCTGAATGTGGGTGATCTGGTGTGGTTGTCTACAAGAAATATTAACCCCTTAAGGACCGGGCTCATTTTCACCTTAAGGACCAGGCCATTTTTTGGAAATCTGACCAGTGTCACTTTAAGTGCTAATAACTTTAAAACGCTTTGACTTATCCAGGCCATTCTGAGATTGTTTTTTCGTCACATATTGTACTTCATGACACTGGTAAAATGAAGTCAAAAAAATTATTTTTTTTGCACAAAAAAAATACTTAATTTACCAAAAATTTTGAAAAATTTGCAAATTTCAAAGTTTCAGTTTCTCTACTTCTGTAATACATAGTAATACCCCAAAAAATTGTGATGACTTTACATTCCCCATATGTCTACTTCATGTGTGAATTGTTTTGGGAATGATATTTTATTTTTTGGGGATGTTATAAGGCTTAGAAGTTTAGAAGCAAATCTTGAAATTTTTCAGAAATTTACAAAAACTAAATTTTTAGGGACCAGTTCAAGTCTGAAGTCGATTTGCGAGGCTTACATAATAGAAACCACCCAAAAATGACCCCATCTAAGAAACTACACCCCTCAAGGTATTCAAAACTGATTTTGCATACATTATTAACCCTTTAGGTGTTGCACAAGAGTTATTGGCAAATGGGGAGGAAATTTGAGAATTTAATTTTTTTGTCTAATTTTTCATTTTAACCCATTTTTTCCACTAACAAAGCAAGGGTTAACAGCCAAACAAGATTGTATCTTTATTGCCCTGACTCTGCCGTTTACAGAAACACCCAATATGTGGCCGTAAACTACTGTACGGGCACACAGCGGGGCGTAGAGTGAAAGGTGCGCCGTATGGTTTTTGGAAGGCTGATTTTTATGGACTGGTTTTTTGACACCATGTCCCATTTGAAGCCCCCTGATGCACCCCTAGAGGAGAAACTCCCTAAAAGTGACCCCCTCTAAGAAACTACACCCCTCAAGGTATTCAAAACTGATTTTACATACGTCGTTAACCCTTTAGGTGTTGCACAAGAGTTATTGGCAAATGGGGATGAAATTTGAGAATTTCATTTTTTTGCCTAATTTTCAATTTTAACCCATTTTTTCCACTAACAAAGCAAGGGTTAACAGCCAAACAAGACTGTATCTTTATTGCCCTGACTCTGCTGTTTACAGAAACACCCCATATGTGGCCGTAAACTACTGTACGGGCACACAGTAGGGCGTAGAGTGAAAGGTGCGCCGTTTGGTTTTTGGAAGGCTGATTTTGCTGGACTGTTTTTTTTACACCATGTCCCATTTGAAGCCCCCCTGATGCACCCCTAGAGTAGAAACTCCATAAAAGTGACCCCATCTAAGAAACTACACCCTTCAAGGTATTCAAAACTGATTTTACAAACGTTGTTAACCCTTTAGGTGTTGCACAAGATTTAATGGAAAATAGAGACACAATTTCAAAATTTCAAATTTTTGGCAGATTTTCCATTTTAATATTTTTTTTCCAGTTACAAAGCAAGGGTTAACAGCCAAACAAAACTCATTATTTATGGCCCTGATTCTGTAGTTTACAGAAACACCCCATATGTGGTCGTAAACAGCTGTACAGGCACACGGCAGGGCGCAGAAGGAAAGGAATGCCATACGGTTTTTGGAAGGCAGATTTTGCTGGACTGGTTTTTTTGACACCATGTCCCATTTGAAGCCCCCCTGATGCACCCCTAGAGTGGAAACTCCAAAAAAGTGACTCCATTTTAGAAACTACAGGATAGGGTGGCAGTTTTGTTGGTACTAGTTTAGGGTACATATGATTTTTGGTTGCTTTATATTACACTTTTTGTGCAGCAAGGTAACAAGAAATAGCTTTTTTGGCACGTTTTTTTTTTTGTTATTTACAACATTCATCTGACAGGTTAGATCATGGGGTAATTTTATAGAGCAGGTTGTCACGGACGCGGCGATACCTAATATGTATACATTTTTTTTTATTTATGTAAGTTTTATACAATAACTTCATTTTTAAAACCAAAAAAATGTTTTAGTGTCTCCATAGTCTAAGAGCCATAGTTTTTTCAGTTTTTGGGCGATTATCTTGAGTAGGGTCTCATTTTTTGCGGGATGAGATGACGGTTTGATTGGCACTATTTTGGGGTGCATATGACTTTTTGATCGCTTGCTATTACACTTTTTGTGACGTAAAATGGCAAAAAATGGCTTTTTTTACACTGTTTTTATTTTTATTTTTTTTACGGTGGTCATCTGAGGGGTTAGGTCATGTGATATTTTTATAGAGCCGGTCGATACGGACGCGGCGATACCTAATATGTATACTTTTTTTTTATTTATGTAAGTTTTACACAATGATTTCATTTTTGAAACAAAAAAAAATCATGTTTTAGTGTTTCCATAGTCTAAGAGCCATAGTTTTTTCAGCTTTTGGGCGATTATCTTGAGTAGGGTCTCATTTTTTGCGGGATGAGATGACGGTTTGATTGGTACTATTTTGGTGTACATGCGACTTTTTTGATCACTTTTATTACCTTTTTTGGGAAGTAAGGTGGGCAAAATTTCAATTTTCTCATAGTTTTTATTTTTTTATTTTTATGGCGTTCACCGTGCGGGGAAAGTAACATGACCATTTTATAGATCAGGTCGTTACGGACGCGGCGATACCTAATATGTGTAGTTTATTTTATTTTTTTAATTTTTATTCAGTGATAAATGTGTTTTTTTTTATCTTAACTTTTTTCACTTTTTTTTTACATTTTTTTGACCCAGACCCGCTTGGTTCTTGAAGATCCAGTGGGTCTGATGTCTGTATAATACAGTACAGTACAATATATATTGTTCTGTACTGTATTTTACTTACACTGAACAGATCTATGCTTTCAGCATAGATCTGTTCAGCACCATGGACAGCAGGACGCCTGAGCAGGCGTCCTGTTGCCATGGGAACCCTCCCCGTCTGCTCAGAACTTCGCAGACGGGGAAGGGTAAGCACGGGGCTGAGGGGGGCTCTCTGGGGGCTCTCTCCCTCTCCATCGGGGGGCTGCAAAGGCACAGCAGCCCCCCGATGGAGAGGGAGTGAGCTCCCTTACCGATGACAGTTAACTTTTTCCATACAGCGGTCCGTACGGACCGCGGTATGGAAAGGGTTAAACGGCTGACATCTGCACAGATGTCAGCCGTTTATACCAGGGTGCCAGCAATGTGCTGGCACCCTGGTATAACCACTAGAAGCCAACGATCATTCATGGGAGGCGGGCGGGGGATCGCGATCCCGCCTGCCGCACCGCCCGCCTCCCGCAACGCCCCCACCGCATGCGACACCCGCCGGCATCAAATCATGCAGGGGTGCAGGGGGGGGGTAAAAAATATCGATTTTAGCCACTCTAAAGTTTCTGATCCCCGCGGTCAGGGACCGCGGGCATCAGAAACTGCAAAAAGCGCAGCAAACCGCAGGTCTGAATTGACCTGCGGTTTGCTGCGATCGCCGACACGGGGGGGTCACATCACCCCCCCTGGCGTTGTCACAGGATGCCGGCTGAAGGATTTCAGCCGAAATCCCGTTCCGTTTAACCCCTCGGGCGCCGGAATCCCGATTTAAAAGTTAGGACGTACCGGTACGTCCTTGGTCCTTAAGGACTCGGGAAATAGGGCGTACCGGTACGTCCTATGTCCTTAAGGGGTTAAACTGAAGGTTCCCTCCTGGAAATTGGGTCCCAAGTTTATTGGGCCTTATAAAATCTTGTCAGTCATCAATCCTGTTGCCTTCCGTCTTGATCTTCCACGGGTTTGGAAGATACATAATGTATTTCACAGATCTCTCTTAAAACCATATGTCCAGCCCACGGTACCCTCCTCTTTGCCTCCTCCTCCGATTTTGGTTGATGGCAATCTGGAGTTTGAGGTTTCCAGAATTGTGGACTCTCGCATTGTCCGCGGTTCTCTTCAGTACCTCGTTCATTGGAAGGGTTATGGTCCTGAGGAGAGGATGTTGGTTCCGGTGTCGGACATTAAAGCCACTCGCCTCATCAGGGCATTTCATAGGGCTCATCCTGAGAAGGTGGGTCCTGGGTGTCCGGAGTCCACCCGTAGAGGGGGGGGGGGGGGGTACTGTCACTACCAGAGCTTTGGGACGTTCTCACAGCTCTGTTTCTCCACCCCTGTGATGATGTCACTACTAGAGCTGGGAGGAGTTCTCACTGCTCTGTTTACTTTTGGTTTCCTTCCTCCCAGCTGTTCCTCATGCGTTTGATTTCCCTCTCTTGATATCACCCCTCCTCCTATTGTAGGGCGTGGATTATAGTTCTCATTTCAGTTGTAGCTCTTGCTTTAGTATCTTCACTTGTAGCTATCAGCTCACTGGACCTGTGTTCTGCTGCAGCAAGCACTCCGGATATTGCCAGCTGTCCTTGGATCCGTCTTCTCTGCGGCTGCAACACCTTCAGCTAAGTGTACAGACATTGTTGTGTACCTGATTATTTTCTGACTGGATCTGAGGTGGCCACGGTTCCCTCCATATACTGAGTAGGGCACCGGTGGCCGTGCCCCTTCCACTATTGTAGGGGTTACAGTGGTCATCAGTCTTAGGCACGTGGGCATGCCTCGTTCCGCCATTTGGATCCGGGCATGTGCTTTAGCAGAATAGGGAGAGCTTTGAGGGTCTGACAGGGGTCACCCTTTATCCTCCCTAGTTTGGGTCCGGTCAGTAGCTCTTTTACTGTGTATACTATTGTTGCTCACATACAGCCGTGACAGTATAGTGTGTAAAATCATTTTCTGGCAGACACTGCATAGATCCACCAACCTTCATCAACAGCTCAACACAGAATAAATTCTACTCATTCTGGCCAGGCATCTTCCTGCAAGCTCACAGGGCGAGCATCCTTATTCTTCCTCCCTTGTGGTTTTGTCCACCAACATGCCCTGTAAAATGGCACCGTTCTACTGGATTTATCTGAAGAGAACCTGAAAAATTTCAGGTTTGTTTGTCAGCCGAATTTTGGGTAGGCAAATATTTATGAAATTTGTAACGAACCTGGTTCATTTAGAATTGATTCACTCATCATTAATACATGCCACACGTGTCTACACAGTGCTGCATGTGGTAAAGAAATGCAAAAAAATAACAGGAACATAGCAAGCAACTAATGGGGAATAAATATAGGGTCTTTTTGGCAGCTGCTTGGTGCCCAAAGCTGCTTGGGAATCAATGCCCACTCAAAATGCCCATCATTTGTACGATGAGGTACAAGATCCCATGGCTCCTGTCCCTGCTGTTCACTCTCAAAGGCCACTAGGCCTGAAGCCTATGAGGCGACATAGACGGTGATAACGTCATCAAGACCAGTGCACAGAAAGCATTAACTCTAAAACGTAACTTTTAATTCAACTGATTAAGAAAGAACCCCCCAGAAATTTAAGCGAAACACCCTGATGGTGGTTGCTCCCTGCACTGGAACCTATCGCTGTGTACCCCTAATTAACCCTAAACATCCCAACGCATTTCTCCCCAAAGAGTTCATCATGGGATTAGGTAGCAGTAGGGTGTTAATGAAAAAACAATAAATGATAGAAAAACCCTGTTCAGATAAGCTCAGTTCGGCCCCCGGGTCTTAAGAATTACATCTCAATCCCCATTGATATCTGATAATCAACAGATGGGCTACTCTACACCCCAGCACATAATCCACCACTTTGATATTAGCAGTGTGTTCAGGACTTATCGGTATATATACACAAAGTTCGGTTCAAATTGACCACTTACATAACCCATTGGTGGCAGGGCATGACGGCGGTGCAGCGTCTGGCTGGACCACACACAAATTGATCATTATTATTGAGTCCAATTGCATACACTGCCAGATACCGGCAATGGTTCACAGAGTTCTGGGACCAAAATATATAAATTTTCCTGATGTTTTACACATCAAAGGCTAGCAACATCATACACAAAAATACGAGAGGCTATTAGAAGCTAAGTTAAAGAGAAAGATATTTATTTATATTGATGATACAAAAAGTCCCAAGAGTCAATAATCTTAAATGGAGCAGGTAAAGGTTAATTCATTCAAACCACCTGTTGACTGTGATAAATCCACTCCGTTTCTTTCTGCAAAATACGCTGATCCCAGTCACATTTTCTAGGGGAAGGATGGAGTATTTTCAAAGCCAAGAATTTCAATATCTGTGGATCCACATCATGGTATTCCAGCACATTATTGACCACCAGGGTATTATTCTTCTTGATCACAATATTCACGTATTCTTCGTCTAGGTTCCCTAAAGGTTTTATCTATATAATCACGGGAGCAGGGGCATTGGCATTGGCACAGATAGATCACCCCCTTACTCCTACAATTAATAAAATCTCTAACCGAATAACTCAGATTGGTAACTGAACTAACATTACATTTTGTAGTCAATATGTCGTCACATGCCTAATAACCCCCACACCGAAACCCACCTAGTGGTTTATGGTCCAGCCATGTACCCAACTTCATTGGATGGGAATAATGACTGTGCACCAGCCGATCTTGAAGGCTTCTACCCTTCTGGTATGTGATACTGGGGCGAGTCGAAATCACATCATACATAGTTTAAATCGACCCCTATTAATGATTTGATTTACTCCTCTATTGGCAATGTCATAGGTTGCAATAAGCCTAATAAGGCCTTGATTCTCTGAAGATGTAGTTGGTTTAGAAACTAATAGGTTATTTCTATCCATATTAAAATGCTTCACGTAAGATCAATTGTGGATAACCTCTTTGTACAAACCTCCTCCACAGTTTATTAGCTTCCTTATGGAATAGATCCATATCGGAGCAATTTCTCTGTACCCAAAGGTATTGCTCCTTCGGGATCCTCCTCTTTAGAGCCGGTGGATCATGACTACCCCTAAACATAGTTGTTGATTAATCTATCATCCTGTTTCTGAACCTCATCATCAAGAAAAGTGATATTCATGCATCCTGCATTCAATTCATATGTAAACGATAATCCAATTTGGTTCCTGTTTAATAAATCAACAAAAACTTTAATTTCATCATGATCCCCACCCCAAATAAGGAAGACATCATCGCGACCACCTGCACCAGGTTAGGGAAGCAAGTTGATGTCATCACAACCGCCGTCACCAGTATAGGGCCACAGCTGGAAGATGCTTGTTGGCTGTATCGTAGACGGTAGAAGTGAGGTAAGTACTGGGGCAGTAAGAATTATTATATTAGAATTATTAGGAGCACTACTGGGCAAAAAAGAACTACTGGGGCATACTGGGGAAATAAGAACTACTGTGTACATTATGTGGGTTTAATTATTACTTGGGGTAGTCTGGGAGATAATTATTACTATTGTTGAGACTTTGGGACGTATTATTACTATGAAGGGACTATCTGTATGGCAGTATAATTTCTGCAGTATAGTGTTTGGGGACACTACGGCATACAGTGGGCACAGTATTGGGCGTAGCAGCAGGATAACAATGTTGGTGCACCAGAAGTGGGATGATGATTGAAAAGTGAGAAACCTAAAATGTCTGGATAAACTCTGCAGAGACGAGATGAAGCTGTAAGATATCATGGCGTTATGCTCCCAATAGAAAGGAAGATGAAAGAAAACATCTAGATCAGAGTAGACATCACTGGATATAAGAGGTATGTAGTGCTGTATCTCCTGTGTGTGTGTGTGATAGCGCTGCCTGGGTGAAAAAGGGGAAATGTCCGGGTTCAGCTCTGAACCCGGACAACCCCTTTAATGCAAGCCCCTTTAATGCAAGTGAGTGCAGGACCACACCTCTCAAGTGATAATTGTCATCGCCATTACTGTAGTGTGTATTAAGTATCGAAAGAGAAGCATATTTTACTATAAAGATCGGGAAAGCGTAAAATGTAAACTTTAATGATGTTTCTGTTTCTGTGTATGTTGTATGTTTTGTGTGACTTATTTGGAGCTGTAAACCAGACAATGGTAAACGTCTGTGTCATGGCATCAGTAAATGGCCTAATTAGGTGCAGAGGGGTGATGGAATGAGCAAATGTTCATCTTCTCACTCCTATTCTGGACAAAAAGGCCTGTCCCATATCTGATAATCAGAGAACACGTATGCTGTCTGATTGATTGGGGAAGGAGGACTGATAGCATGCACAGAAGTCTATGTTACCCTAGCCCTGGAGCCAAGGATCCAGGTCTCTTCTCTCCTCCTGCAATCTCTCTGTCCCCCCCCCTCCCCCTTTGTTTCTCCAGGCTGGCTGAGATCGCAGCTTACGGGAGGAGGGGTGGGTTGCTTTATCCTGGCATTTCTCAGGCTGTGTAGCAACTAGAGATATGATCCTTGTTTTAAAGCTGACAAAATCACAGTGCTAGCTGCCCTACATTGGGACATACAGCCTTTAGAAATTGGGTTGGAAAACAGCAGCTCTCACTGGGACCCATTTCTAAGTGCTGTAACCCATGATTTTTCTAGATTGTCAGTTTTAAAAGAAGCCCTGGCTGATATCTCACTGCTACACAGTAGGAAGGATGTATGAGATGTCCCTGCCTCCCTTCAAGATTGTATGAGATACATCCTTGGCAGTGAAAAGGTTAAAATGTAAACTTAAAGCATACTCTCCCGGACTGTCCAAGAGACTCTCAGGAAAAGCGGAAACTTCCCAGATGGCAAATTTCCCGAGAAGAGCATGGAGTGCTGCTTCTTCCAGTACTTTAAAGGGGTTGTGTCACTTCAGCTAATAGCATTTATTATGTAGAGAAAGTTAATATAAGCCACTTACTAAAGTATTGTGATTGTCCTTGTTGGTTTCTTTGCACAGGAGGAAATTCACTACCAGGCATGCCTGCAGTTTTCTCAGAACTGTTAGACAGAACAGAAAGACTGTATTAAGGCAGCCACTAAATATAGCAGTTGCGCTTTTTAAATGCTTATTTTATTCCTATTTATTCTTACAAATGATTCTATTCATTTCCAGGACATACCGATATAGCTGCATAATGCTATTTGACTCTCAGTTAGGCCTCATGCACACGGCCGTTGGGTCCGCTCGGATGCGGACCCATTCACTTCAATGGGGCCGCAAAAGATGCGGACAGCACTCCGTGTGCTGTCCGCATCCGTTGCTCCGTTCCGTGGCCCCGCTAAAAAAATATAGCATGTCCTATTCTTGTCCGCGCTTTGCGGACAAGAATAGGCATTTATATTGAAGGCTGTCTGTACCGTTCCGCAAAATTGTGGAACGCGCATGGATGCCATCTGTGTTTTGCGGATCCGCGATTTGTGGACCGCAAAACAAACCACGGTCGTGTGCATGATGCCTTACTGTGCTCTTTTCTTACCAACTACAGACACATGAATACACAGCAGACATCAATTAAAAGATTGGCAACAAATTCTTTTTTTATATTTATAAAGACCTATTTACTGGTCTTGCTGCATATTTCAGGAATGCAAAATGTGTGTGTGTGTATATATATATATATATATATATATATATATATATACAGTCAGGTCCATAAATATTGGGACATCGACACAATTCTAACATTTTTGGCTCTATACACCACCACAATGGATTTGAAATGAAACGAACAAGATGTGCTTTAACCCATTAGGGACCGGGCTCATTTTCACCTTAAGGACCAGGCCATTTTTTGGAAATCTGACCACTGTCACTTTAAGTGCTAATAACTTTAAAACGCTTTGACTTATCCAGGCCATTCTGAGATTGTTTTTTCGTCACATATTGTACTTCATGACACTGGTAAAATGAAGTAAAAAAAAATATTTTTTTTTGCACAAAAAAATACCTAATTTACCAAAAATTTGGAAAAATTAGCAAATTTCAAAGTTTCAGTTTCTCTACTTCTGTAATACATAGTAATACCCCAAAAAATTGTGATGACTTTACATTCCCCATATGTCTACTTCATGTTTGAATTATTTTGGGAATGATATTTTATTTTTTGGGGATGTTATAAGGCTTAGAAGTTTAGAAGCAAATCTTGAAATTTTTCCGAAATTTACAAAAACTCAATTTTTAGGGACCAGTTCAGGTCTGAAGTCGATTTGCGAGGCTTACATAATAGAAAACACCCAAAAATGACCCCATCTAAGAAACTACACCCCTCAAGGTATTCAAAACTGATTTTGCATACATTGTTAACCCTTTAGGTGTTGCACAAGAGTTATTGGCAAATGGGGAGGAAATTTGAGAATTTCATTTTTTTGTCTAATTTTTCATTTTAACCCATTTTTTCCACTAACAAAGCAAGGGTTAACAGCCAAACAAGATTGTATCTTTATTGCCCTGACTCTGCCGTTTACAGAAACACCCAATATGTGGCCGTAAACTACTGTACGGCCATACAGCGGGGCGTAGAGTGAAAGGTGCGCCGTTTGGTTTTTGGAAGGCAGATTTTTATGGACTGGTTTATTTACACCATGTCCCATTTGAAGCCCCCTGATGCACCCCTAGAGGAGAAACTTCCTAAAAGTGACCCCATCTAAGAAACTACACCCCTCAAGGTATTCAAAACTGATTTTACATACGTCGTTAACCCTTTAGGTGTTGCACAAGAGTTATTAGCAAATGGGGATGAAATTTGAGAATTTCATTTTTTTGCCTAATTTTCAATTTTAACCCATTTTTTCCACTAACAAAGCAAGGGTTAACAGCCAAACAAGACTGTATCTTTATTGCCCTGACTCTGCTGTTTACAGAAACACCCCATATGTGGCCGTAAGCTACTGTACGGCCACACAGCGGGGCGTAGAGTGAAAGGTGCGCTGTTTGGTTTTTGGAGGGCTAATTTTGCTGGACTGTTTTTTTGACACCATGTCCCATTTGAAGCCCCCCTGATGCACTCCTGGAGTAGAAACTCCATAAAAGTGACGCCATCTAAGAAACTACACCCCTCAAGGTATTCAAAACTTATTTTACAAACTTTGTTAACCCTTTAGGTGTTGCACAAGATTTAATGGAAAATAGAGACACATTTTCAAAATTTCACATTTTTGGCAGATTTTCCATTTTAATATTTTTTTTCCAGTTACAAAGCAAAGGTTAACAGCCAAACAAAACTCATTATTTATGGCCCTGATTCTGTAGTTTACAGAAACACCCCATATGTGGTCGTAAACCGCTGTATGGGCACACGGCAGGGCACAGAAGGAAAGGAATGCCATACGGTTTTTGGAAGGCAGGTTTTGCTGGACTGTTTTTTTTTACACCATGTCCCATTTGAAGCCCCCCTGATGCACCCCTAGAGTAGAAACTCAAAAAAAGTGACTCCATTTTAGAAACTAAGGGATAGGGTGGCAGTTTTGTTGGTACTAGTTTAGGGTACATATGATTTTTGGTTGCTCTATATTACACTTTTTGTGCGGCAAGGTAACAAGAAATAGCTTTTTTGGCACGTTTTTTTTTTTTGTTATTTACAACATTCATCTGACAGGTTAGATCATGTGGTAATTTTATAGAGCAGGTTGTCACGGACGCGGCGATACCTAATATGTATACAATTTTTTTTATTTATGTAAGTTTTATACAATAAAAAAAATGTTTTAGTGTCTCCATAGTCTAAGAGCCATTGTTTTTTCAGTTTTTGGGCGATTATCTTGAGTAGGGTCTCATTTTTTGCGGGATGAGATGACGGTTTGATTGGTACTATTTTGGCATACATGCGACTTTTTTGATCACTTTTATTACCTTTTTTGGGAAGTAAGGTGGGCAAAATTTCAATTTTCTCATAGTTTTTATTTTTTTATTTTTATGGCGTTCACCATGCGGGGAAAGTAACATTACCGTTTTAAAGATCAGGTCGTTACGGACGCGGCCATACCTAATATGTGTAGTGTATTTTATTTTTTTAATTTTTATTCAGTGATAAATGATTTTTTTATTATCTTAACTTTTTTCACTTTTTTTTACATTTTTTTGACCCAGACCCACTTGGTTCTTGAAGATCCAGTGGGTCTGATGTCTGTATAATACAGTACAGTACAATATATATTGCACTGTACTGTATTTTACTTACACTGAACAGATCTATGCTTTTAGCATAGATCTGTTCAGCACCATGGACAGCAGGACGCCTGAGCAGACGTCCTGTTGCCATGGGAACCTTCCCCGTCTGCCACAACTTCGCAGACGGGGAAGGGTAAGCACAGGGCTGAGGGGGGCTGTCGGGGGGCTCTCTCCCTCTCCATCGGGGGGCTGCAAAGGCACAGCAGCCCCCCGATGGAGAGGGAGGGAGCTCCCTGACCGATGACAGTTAACTTTTTCCATACAGCGGTCCGTACGGACCGCGGTATGGAAAAGGTTAAACGGCTGACATCTGCACAGATGTCAGCCATTTATACCAGGGTGCCAGCAATGTGCTGGCACCCTGGTATAACCACTAGAAGCCAACGATCATTCATGGGGAGGCGGGCGGGGGATCGCGATCCCGCCTGCCGCACCGCCCGCCTCCCGCAACGCCCCCATCGCCTGCGACCCCCCCCCCCGCACCACCCGCCAGCATCAAATCGTGCAGGGGTGCAGGGGGGGTGAAAAATATTGATTTTAGGCACTCTAAAGTTTCTGATCCGCGGGGATCATAAACTGCAAAAAGCGCAGCAAACCGCAGGTCTGAATTGACCTGCGGTTTGCTGCGATCGCCGACACGGGGGGGGGGTCACATGACCCCCCCTTGGCGTTGTGACAGAATGCCGGCTGAATGATTTTAGCCGGCATCCTGTTCAGATTAACCCCTGGGGCGCCGGAATGCCTATTTAAAGTTAGGACGTACCGGTACGTCAAATAAAGATGCGCTTTTCCCTGACCGGGGATCGAATCCAGGCCGCGGCGGTGAGAGCGCAGAATCCTAGCCACTAGACCACCAGGGAAGGGTTGTCACAACTAACACCTGAGAAGAGAAGCAAATGGAGTGTCTGAATGCCAGACAGAGCATTCTATGTTTTTCTTCCTAAAAGTTTGCCAAACATTGATTCAGCACTTCACTGTTCAAGCAGAATAGAATACAACAGTGAAAGTGTTGGGCTGATTTCGAGTTGGGAAAACACCCTCCAGGCCAGCAAAATGGCAGAAACAATTGCAAAGACCTACATAGGCATTTATATTTACAAGGCCATTTTATGTGACTCTCACAGCAGTTTCATTACAGTTCCTTGAAGTGAATGTTAACGTCAATGAAGCAGTATCAACAGGTGAAGATTTCAAAGTTGGCACTTCAAAACGAGTAAGCAATTAAAGATGCGCTTTTCCCTGACCGGAAATCGAACCCGGGCCACGGCGGTGAGAGCGCCGAATCCTAGCCACTAGACCACCAGGTAAGGGTTGTCACAAATAACACCTGAGAAGAGAAGCAAATGGAGTGTCTGAATGCCATCAGCTGAAAGCCATCGTCCACTAAGCGGTTGGAAAAAGGGTAACATTTTTCCTCGAAATCCTTCACCAAGGCTTAGAATCAACTACAAGCTGCGGGAACTAAGGTAAGGTTGGTACGGATGTGCCACAAGTCCATCCCTTTGTTGAAATGTACAGCGTAATGCCGAGGAGCAGTTAAAGATCTAAAACGTTTAAGAGTCTGAGAAAATTACAAGCAAGGTGTCTCTGAATGGGGTACCTAACCTGGGCCATGGCAGTGAGCGTGTTGGTTACTAGCCACTAGACAGCCAGGGTAGAAGATGTGCTCTCCTGTGAGATCCAAATTCAAGTCCATAGAAAAAGCTATGAAAAAGTGAAGTTGAAAGGGTAGGCCAAGAATGGAGCATTCTGTGTTTTTCTTCCTAAAAGTTTGCCAAACATTGATTCAGCACTTCACTGTTCAAGCAGAATGGAATATAACAGGGAAAGTGTTGGGCTGATTTTGAGTTGGGAAAACACCCTCCAGGCCAGCAAAATGGCAGAAACAATTGCAAAGACCTACATACGCATTTATATTTACAAGGCCATTTTATGTGACTCTCACAGCAGTTTCATTACAGTTCCTTAAAGTGAATGTTGACGTCAGTGAAGCAGTATCAACAGGTGAAGATTTCAAAGTTGGCACTTCAAAACGAGTAAGCAATTAAAGATGCGCTTTTCCCTGACCGGAAATCGAACCCGGGCCACGGCGGTGAGAGCGCCGAATCCTAGCCACTAGACCACCAGGTAAGGGTTGTCACAAATAACACCTGAGAAGAGAAGCAAATGGAGTGTCTGAATGCCATCAGCTGAAAGCCATCGTCCACTAAGCGGTTGGAAAAAGGGTAACATTTTTCCTCGAAATCCTTCACCAAGGCTTAGAATCAACTACAAGCTGCGGGAACTAAGGTAAGGTTGGTACGGATGTGCCACAAGTCCATCCCTTTGTTGAAATGTACAGCGTAATGCCGAGGAGCAGTTAAAGATCTAAAACGTTTAAGAGTCTGAGAAAATTACAAGCAAGGTGTCTCTGAATGGGGTACCTAACCTGGGCCATGGCAGTGAGCGTGTTGGTTACTAGCCACTAGACAGCCAGGGTAGAAGATGTGCTCTCCTGTGAGATCCAAATTCAAGTCCATAGAAAAAGCTATGAAAAAGTGAAGTTGAAAGGGTAGGCCAAGAATGGAGCATTCTGTGTTTTTCTTCCTAAAAGTTTGCCAAACATTGATTCAGCACTTCACTGTTCAAGCAGAATGGAATATAACAGGGAAAGTGTTGGGCTGATTTTGAGTTGGGAAAACACCCTCCAGGCCAGCAAAATGGCAGAAACAATTGCAAAGACCTACATACGCATTTATATTTACAAGGCCATTTTATGTGACTCTCACAGCAGTTTCATTACAGTTCCTTAAAGTGAATGTTGACGTCAGTGAAGCAGTATCAACAGGTGAAGATTTCAAAGTTGGCACTTCAAAACGAGTAAGCAAATAAAGATGCGTGTTTCCCTGACCGGGAATCGAACCCGGGCCACGGCAGTGAGAGCGCCGAATCCTAGCTACTAGACCACCAGGGAAGGGTTGTCACAAATAACACCTGAGAAGAGAAGCAAATGGAGTGTCTGAATGCCATCAGCTGAAAGCCATCGTCCACTAAGCGGTTGGAAAAAGGATAACATTTTTCCTGAAAATCCTTCACCAAGGCTTAGAATCAACTACAAGCTGCGGGAACTAAGGTAAGGTTGGTACGGATGTGCCACAAGTCCATCCCTTTGTTGAAATGTACAGCGTAATGCCGAGGAGCAGTTAAAGATCTAAAACGTTTAAGAGTCTGAGAAAATTACAAGCAAGGTGTCTCTGAATGGGGTACCTAACCTGGGCCATGGCAGTGAGCGTGTTGGTTACTAGCCACTAGACAGCCAGGGTAGAAGATGTGCTCTCCTGTGAGATCCAAATTCAAGTCCATAGAAAAAGCTATGAAAAAGTGAAGTTGAAAGGGTAGGCCAAGAATGGAGCATTCTGTGTTTTTCTTCCTAAAAGTTTGCCAAACATTGATTCAGCACTTCACTGTTCAAGCAGAATGGAATACAACAGGGAAAGTGTTGGGCTGATTTCGAGTTGGGAAAACACCCTCCAGGCCAGCAAAATGGCAGAAACAATTGCAAAGACCTACATAGGCATTTATATTTACAAGGCCATTTTATGTGACTCTCACAGCAGTTTCATTACAGTTCCTTAAAGTGAATGTTGACGTCAGTGAAGCAGTATCAACAGGTGAAGATTTCAAAGTTGGCACTTCAAAACGAGAAAGCAAATAAAGATGCGCTTTTCCCTGACCGGGAATCGAACGCAGGCCGCGGCAGTGAGAGCGCCGAATCCTAGCCACTAGACCACCAGGGAAGGGTTGTCACAAATAACACCTGAGAAGAGAAGCAAATGGAGTGTCTGAATGCCATCAGCTGAAAGCCATCGTCCACTAAGCGGTTGGAAAAAGGATAACATTTTTCCTCAAAATCCTTCACCAAGGCTTAGAATCAACTACAAGCTGCGGGAACTAAGGTAAGTTTGGTACGGATGTGCCACAAGTCCATCCCTTTGTTGAAATGTACAGCGTAATGCCGAGGAGCGGTTAAAGAACTAAAACGTTTAAGAGTCTGAGAAAATTACAAGCAAGGTGTCTCTGAATGGGGTACCTAACCTGGGCCATGGCAGTGAGCGTGTTGGTTACTAGCCACTAGACAGCCAGGGTAGAAGATGTGCTCTCCTGTGAGATCCAAATTCAAGTCCATAGAAAAAGCTATGAAAAAGTGAAGTTGAAAGGGTAGGCCAAAAATGGAGCATTCTATGTTTTTCTTCCTAAAAGTTTGCCAAACATTGATTCAGCACTTCACTGTTCAAGCAGAATGGAATACAACAGGGAAAGTGTTGGGCTGATTTCGAGTTGAGAAAACACCCTCCAGGCCAGCAAAATGGCAGAAACAATTGCAAAGACCTACATAGGCATTTATATTTACAAGGCCATTTTATGTGACTCTCATAGCAGTTTCATTACAGTTCCTTAAAGTGAATGTTGACGTCAGTGAAGCAGTATCAACAGGTGAAGATTTCAAAGTTGGCACTTCAAAACGAGTAAGCAAATAAAGATGCGCGTTTCCCTGACCGGGAATCGAACCCGGGCCACGGCAGTGAGAGCGCCGAATCCTAGCTACTAGACCACCAGGGAAGGGTTGTCACAAATAACACCTGAGAAGAGAAGCAAATGGAGTGTCTGAATCCCATCAGCTGAAAGCCATCGTCCACCAAGCGGTTGGAAAAAGGACAACATTTTTCCTCAAAATCCTTCACCAAGGCTTAGAATCAACTACAAGCTGCGGGAACTAAGGTAAGGTTGGTACGGATGTGCCACAAGTCCATCCCTTTGTTGAAATGTACAGCGTAATGCCGAGGAGCAGTTAAAGATCTAAAACGTTTAAGAGTCTGAGAAAATTACAAGCAAGGTGTCTCTGAATGGGGTACCTAACCTGGGCCATGGCAGTGAGCGTGTTGGTTACTAGCCACTAGACAGCCAGGGTAGAAGATGTGCTCTCCTGTGAGATCCAAATTCAAGTCCATAGAAAAAGCTATGAAAAAGTGAAGTTGAAAGGGTAGGCCAAGAATGGAGCATTCTGTGTTTTTCTTCCTAAAAGTTTGCCAAACATTGATTCAGCACTTCACTGTTCAAGCAGAATGGAATACAACAGGGAAAGTGTTGAGCTGATTTCGAGTTGGGAAAACACCCTCCAGGCCAGCAAAATGGCAGAAACAATTGCAAAGACCTACATAGGCATTTATATTTACAAGGCCATTTTATGTGACTCTCACAGCAGTTTCATTACAGTTCCTTAAAGTGAATGTTGACGTCAGTGAAGCAGTATCAACAGGTGAAGATTTCAAAGTTGGCACTTCAAAACGAGTAAGCAAATAAAGAAGTGCTTTTCCCTGACCGGGAATCGAACCCGGGCCGCGGCGGTGAGAGCGCCGAATCCTAGCCACTAGACCACCAGGGAAGGGTTGTCACAAATAACACCTGAGAAGAGAAGCAAATGGAGTGTCTGAATGCCATCAGCTGAAAGCCATCGTCCACTAAGCGGTTGGAAAAAGGATAACATTTTTCCTCAAAATCCTTCACCAAGTCTTAGAATCAACTACAAGCTGCGGGAACTAAGGTAAGTTTGGTACGGATGTGCCACAAGTCCATCCCTTTGTTGAAATGTACAGCGTAATGCCGAGGAGCGGTTAAAGATCTAAAACGTTTAAGAGTCTGAGAAAATTACAAGCAAGGTGTCTCTGAATGGGGTACCTAACCTGGGCCATGGCAGTGAGCGTGTTGGTTACTAGCCACTAGACAGCCAGGGTAGAAGATGTGCTCTCCTGTGAGATCCAAATTCAAGTCCATAGAAAAAGCTATGAAAAAGTGAAGTTGAAAGGGTAGGCCAAGAATGGAGCATTCTGTGTTTTTCTTCCTAAAAGTTTGCCAAACATTGATTCAGCACTTCACTGTTCAAGCAGAATGGAATACAACAGGGAAAGTGTTGAGCTGATTTCGAGTTGAGAAAACACCCTCCAGGCCAGCAAAATGGCAGAAACAATTGCAAAGACCTACATAGGCATTTATATTTACAAGGCCATTTTATGTGACTCTCACAGCAGTTTCATTACAGTTCCTTAAAGTGAATGTTGACGTCAGTGAAGCAGTATCAACAGGTGAAGATTTCAAAGTTGGCACTTCAAAACGAGTAAGCAAATAAAGATGCGTGTTTCCCTGACCGGGAATCGAACCCGGGCCACGGCAGTGAGAGCGCCGAATCCTAGCTACTAGACCACCAGGGAAGGGTTGTCACAAATAACACCTGAGAAGAGAAGCAAATGGAGTGTCTGAATGCCATCAGCTGAAAGCCATCGTCCACTAAGCGGTTGGAAAAAGGACAACATTTTTCCTGAAAATCCTTCACCAAGGCTTAGAATCAACTACAAGCTGCGGGAACTAAGGTAAGGTTGGTACGGATGTGCCACAAGTCCATCCCTTTGTTGAAATGTACAGCGTAATGCCGAGGAGCAGTTAAAGATCTAAAACGTTTAAGAGTCTGAGAAAATTACAAGCAAGGTGTCTCTGAATGGGGTACCTAACCTGGGCCATGGCAGTGAGCGTGTTGGTTACTAGCCACTAGACAGCCAGGGTAGAAGATGTGCTCTCCTGTGAGATCCAAATTCAAGTCCATAGAAAAAGCTATGAAAAAGTGAAGTTGAAAGGGTAGGCCAAGAATGGAGCATTCTGTGTTTTTCTTCCTAAAAGTTTGCCAAACATTGATTCAGCACTTCACTGTTCAAGCAGAATGGAATACAACAGGGAAAGTGTTGGGCTGATTTCGAGTTGGGAAAACACCCTCCAGGCCAGCAAAATGGCAGAAACAATTGCAAAGACCTACATAGGCATTTATATTTACAAGGCCATTTTATGTGACTCTCACAGCAGTTTCATTACAGTTCCTTAAAGTGAATGTTGACGTCAGTGAAGCAGTATCAACAGGTGAAGATTTCAAAGTTGGCACTTCAAAACGAGAAAGCAAATAAAGATGCGCTTTTCCCTGACCGGGAATCGAACCCAGGCCGCGGCAGTGAGAGCGCCGAATCCTAGCCACTAGACCACCAGGGAAGGGTTGTCACAAATAACACCTGAGAAGAGAAGCAAATGGAGTGTCTGAATGCCATCAGCTGAAAGCCATCGTCCACTAAGCGGTTGGAAAAAGGATAACATTTTTCCTCAAAATCCTTCACCAAGGCTTAGAATCAACTACAAGCTGCGGGAACTAAGGTAAGTTTGGTACGGATGTGCCACAAGTCCATCCCTTTGTTGAAATGTACAGCGTAATGCCGAGGAGCGGTTAAAGAACTAAAACGTTTAAGAGTCTGAGAAAATTACAAGCAAGGTGTCTCTGAATGGGGTACCTAACCTGGGCCATGGCAGTGAGCGTGTTGGTTACTAGCCACTAGACAGCCAGGGTAGAAGATGTGCTCTCCTGTGAGATCCAAATTCAAGTCCATAGAAAAAGCTATGAAAAAGTGAAGTTGAAAGGGTAGGCCAAAAATGGAGCATTCTATGTTTTTCTTCCTAAAAGTTTGCCAAACATTGATTCAGCACTTCACTGTTCAAGCAGAATGGAATACAACAGGGAAAGTGTTGGGCTGATTTCGAGTTGAGAAAACACCCTCCAGGCCAGCAAAATGGCAGAAACAATTGCAAAGACCTACATAGGCATTTATATTTACAAGGCCATTTTATGTGACTCTCACAGCAGTTTCATTACAGTTCCTTAAAGTGAATGTTGACGTCAGTGAAGCAGTATCAACAGGTGAAGATTTCAAAGTTGGCACTTCAAAACGAGTAAGCAAATAAAGATGCGCGTTTCCCTGACCGGGAATCGAACCCGGGCCACGGCGGTGAGAGCGCCGAATCCTAGCTACTAGACCACCAGGGAAGGGTTGTCACAAATAACACCTGAGAAGAGAAGCAAATGGAGTGTCTGAATCCCATCAGCTGAAAGCCATCGTCCACTAAGCGGTTGGAAAAAGGACAACATTTTTCCTCAAAATCCTTCACCAAGGCTTAGAATCAACTACAAGCTGCGGGAACTAAGGTAAGGTTGGTACGGATGTGCCACAAGTCCATCCCTTTGTTGAAATGTACAGCGTAATGCCGAGGAGCAGTTAAAGATCTAAAACGTTTAAGAGTCTGAGAAAATTACAAGCAAGGTGTCTCTGAATGGGGTACCTAACCTGGGCCATGGCAGTGAGCGTGTTGGTTACTAGCCACTAGACAGCCAGGGTAGAAGATGTGCTCTCCTGTGAGATCCAAATTCAAGTCCATAGAAAAAGCTATGAAAAAGTGAAGTTGAAAGGGTAGGCCAAGAATGGAGCATTCTGTGTTTTTCTTCCTAAAAGTTTGCCAAACATTGATTCAGCACTTCACTGTTCAAGCAGAATGGAATACAACAGGGAAAGTGTTGGGCTGATTTCGAGTTGGGAAAACACCCTCCAGGCCAGCAAAATGGCAGAAACAATTGCAAAGACCTACATAGGCATTTATATTTACAAGGCCATTTTATGTGACTCTCACAGCAGTTTCATTACAGTTCCTTAAAGTGAATGTTGACGTCAGTGAAGCAGTATCAACAGGTGAAGATTTCAAAGTTGGCACTTCAAAACGAGTAAGCAAATAAAGATGCGCTTTTCCCTGACCGGGAATCGAACCCGGGCCGCGGCGGTGAGAGCGCCGAATCCTAGCCACTAGACCACCAGGGAAGGGTTGTCACAAATAACACCTGAGAAGAGAAGCAAATGGAGTGTCTGAATGCCATCAGCTGAAAGCCATCGTCCACTAAGCGGTTGGAAAAAGGATAACATTTTTCCTCAAAATCCTTCACCAAGGCTTAGAATCAACTACAAGCTGCGGGAACTAAGGTAAGGTTGGTACGGATGTGCCACAAGTCCATCCCTTTGTTGAAATGTACAGCGTAATGCCGAGGAGCGGTTAAAGATCTAAAACGTTTAAGAGTCTGAGAAAATTACAAGCAAGGTGTCTCTGAATGGGGTACCTAACCTGGGCCATGGCAGTGAGCGTGTTGGTTACTAGCCACTAGACAGCCAGGGTAGAAGATGTGCTCTCCTGTGAGATCCAAATTCAAGTCCATAGAAAAAGCTATGAAAAAGTGAAGTTGAAAGGGTAGGCCAAGAATGGAGCATTCTGTGTTTTTCTTCCTAAAAGTTTGCCAAACATTGATTCAGCACTTCACTGTTCAAGCAGAATGGAATACAACAGGGAAAGTGTTGAGCTGATTTCGAGTTGAGAAAACACCCTCCAGGCCAGCAAAATGGCAGAAACAATTGCAAAGACCTACATAGGCATTTATATTTACAAGGCCATTTTATGTGACTCTCACAGCAGTTTCATTACAGTTCCTTAAAGTGAATGTTGACGTCAGTGAAGCAGTATCAACAGGTGAAGATTTCAAAGTTGGCACTTCAAAACGAGTAAGCAAATAAAGATGCGCGTTTCCCTGACCGGGAATCGAACCCGGGCCACGGCAGTGAGAGCGCCGAATCCTAGCTACTAGACCACCAGGGAAGGGTTGTCACAAATAACACCTGAGAAGAGAAGCAAATGGAGTGTCTGAATGCCATCAGCTGAAAGCCATCGTCCACTAAGCGGTTGGAAAAAGGACAACATTTTTCCTGAAAATCCTTCACCAAGGCTTAGAATCAACTACAAGCTGCGGGAACTAAGGTAAGGTTGGTACGGATGTGCCACAAGTCCATCCCTTTGTTGAAATGTACAGCGTAATGCCGAGGAGCAGTTAAAGATCTAAAACGTTTAAGAGTCTGAGAAAATTACAAGCAAGGTGTCTCTGAATGGGGTACCTAACCTGGGCCATGGCAGTGAGCGTGTTGGTTACTAGCCACTAGACAGCCAGGGTAGAAGATGTGCTCTCCTGTGAGATCCAAATTCAAGTCCATAGAAAAAGCTATGAAAAAGTGAAGTTGAAAGGGTAGGCCAAGAATGGAGCATTCTGTGTTTTTCTTCCTAAAAGTTTGCCAAACATTGATTCAGCACTTCACTGTTCAAGCAGAATGGAATACAACAGGGAAAGTGTTGGGCTGATTTCGAGTTGGGAAAACACCCTCCAGGCCAGCAAAATGGCAGAAACAATTGCAAAGACCTACATAGGCATTTATATTTACAAGGCCATTTTATGTGACTCTCACAGCAGTTTCATTACAGTTCCTTAAAGTGAATGTTGACGTCAGTGAAGCAGTATCAACAGGTGAAGATTTCAAAGTTGGCACTTCAAAACGAGAAAGCAAATAAAGATGCGCTTTTCCCTGACCGGGAATCGAACCCAGGCCGCAGCGGTGAGAGCGCCGAATCCTAGCCACTAGACCACCAGGGAAGGGTTGTCACAAATAACACCTGAGAAGAGAAGCAAATGGAGTGTCTGAATGCCATCAGCTGAAAGCCATCGTCCACTAAGCGGTTGGAAAAAGGATAACATTTTTCCTCAAAATCCTTCACCAAGGCTTAGAATCAACTACAAGCTGCGGGAACTAAGGTAAGGTTGGTACGGATGTGCCACAAGTCCATCCCTTTGTTGAAATGTACAGCGTAATGCCGAGGAGCAGTTAAAGATCTAAAACGTTTAAGAGTCTGAGAAAATTACAAGCAAGGTGTCTCTGAATGGGGTACCTAACCTGGGCCATGGCAGTGAGCGTGTTGGTTACTAGCCACTAGACAGCCAGGGTAGAAGATGTGCTCTCCTGTGAGATCCAAATTCAAGTCCATAGAAAAAGCTATGAAAAAGTGAAGTTGAAAGGGTAGGCCAAAAATGGAGCATTCTATGTTTTTCTTCCTAAAAGTTTGCCAAACATTGGTTCAGCACTTCACTGTTCAAGCAGAATGGAATACAACAGGGAAAGTGTTGGGCTGATTTCGAGTTGAGAAAACACCCTCCAGGCCAGCAAAATGGCAGAAACAATTGCAAAGACCTACATAGGCATTTATATTTACAAGGCCATTTTATGTGACTCTCATAGCAGTTTCATTACAGTTCCTTAAAGTGAATGTTGACGTCAGTGAAGCAGTATCAACAGGTGAAGATTTCAAAGTTGGCACTTCAAAACGAGTAAGCAAATAAAGATGCGCGTTTCCCTGACCGGGAATCGAACCCGGGCCACGGCGGTGAGAGCGCCGAATCCTAGCTACTAGACCA
>NW_024400658.1:0-25390 GCF_905171765.1 Bufo bufo | reverse complement strand
GTAAGAGCTGTGAATATGTGGAATAGAGACCTCAGGACGTGGTCACAGCAGGAACAGGGGATGGTTTATACAAGGCTTCTTTACTGTAAGAGCTGTGAATATGTGGAATTGAGACCTCAGCACGTGGTCACAGCAGGAACAGGGGACAGGTTTTTACAAGGCTTCTTTACTGTAAGAGCTGTGAATCTGTGGAATAGAGACCTCAGGACGTGGTCACAGCAGGAACAGGGGACGGTTTATACAAGGCTTCTTTACTGTAAGAGCTGTGAATCTGTGGAATAGAGACCTCAGCACGTGGTCACAGCAGGAACAGGGGACAGTTTATACAAGGCTTCTTTACTGTAAGAGCTGTGAATCTATGGAATAGAGACCTCAGGACGTGGTCACAGCAGGAACAGGGGACGGGTTTATACAAGGCTTCTTTACTGTAAGAGCTGTGACTCTGTGGAATAGAGACCTCAGGACGTGGTCACAGCAGGAACAGGGGACGGGTTTTTACAAAGCTTCTTTACTGTAAGAGCTGTGAATCTGTGGAATAGAGACCTCAGGACGTGGTCACAGCAGGAACAGGGGACGGTTTATACAAGGCTTCTTTCCTGTAAGAGCTGTGAATCTGTGGAATAGAGACCTCAGGACGTGGTCACAGCAGGAACAGGGGACGGGTTTTTACAAAGCTTCTTTACTGTAAGAGCTGTGAATCTGTGGAATAGAGACCTCAGGACGTGGTCACCGCAAGAACAGGGGACGGTTTATACAAGGCTTCTTTACTGTAAGAGCTGTGAATCTGTGGAATAGAGACCTCAGGACGTGGTCACAGCAGGAACAGGGGACGGGTTTTTACAAAGCTTCTTTACTGTAAGAGCTGTGAATCTGTGGAATAGAGACCTCAGGACGTGGTCACAGCAGGAACAGGGGGCTGGTTTATACAAGGCTTCTTTACTGTAAGAGCTGTGAATCTGTGGAATAGAGACCTCAGGACGTGGTCACAGCAGGAACAGGGGACAGGTTTTTACAAGGATTCTTTACTGTAAGAGCTGTGAATCTGTGGAATAGAGACCTCAGGACGTGGTCACAGCAGGAACAGGGGATGGGTTTTTACAAAGCTTCTTTACTGTAAGAGCTGTGAATCTGTGGAATAGAGACCTCAGGACGTGGTCACAGCAGGAACAAGGGACAGGTTTATACAAGGATTCTTTACTGTAAGAGCTGTGAATCTGTGGAATAGAGACCTCAGGACGTGGTCACATCAGGAACAGGGGACGGGTTTATACAAGGCTTCTTTACTGTAAGAGCTGTGAATCTGTGGAATAGAGACCTCAGGACGTGGTCACCGCAGGAACAGGGGACGGTTTATACAAAGCTTCTTTACTGTAAGAGCTGTGAATCTGTGGAATAGACACCTCAGGACGTGGTCACAGCAGGAACAGGGGGCGAGATTATACAAGGGTTCTTTACTGTAAGAGCTGTGAATCTGTGGAATAGAGACCTCAGGACGTGGTCACAGCAGGAACAGGGGGCGGGATTATACAAAGCTTCTTTACTGTAAGAGCTGTGAATCGGTGGAATAGAGACCTCAGGACGTGGTCACAGCAGGAACAGGGGACAGTTTATACAAGGCTTCTTTACTGTAAGAGCTGTGAATATGTGGAATTGAGACCTCAGCACGTGGTCACAGCAGGAACAGGGGACAGGTTTTTACAAGGCTTCTTTACTGTAAGAGCTGTGAATCTGTGGAATAGAGACCTCAGCACGTGGTCACAGCAGGAACAGGGGACAGTTTATACAAGGCTTCTTTACTGTAAGAGCTGTGAATCTATGGAATAGAGACCTCAGGACGTGGTCACAGCAGGAACAGGGGACGGGTTTTTACAAAGCTTCTTTACTGTAAGAGCTGTGAATCTGTGGAATAGAGACCTCAGGACGTGGTCACAGCAGGAACAGGGGACGGTTTATACAAGGCTTCTTTCCTGTAAGAGCTGTGAATCTGTGGAATAGAGACCTCAGGACGTGGTCACCGCAAGAACAGGGGACGGTTTATACAAGGCTTCTTTACTGTAAGAGCTGTGAATCTGTGGAATAGAGACCTCAGGACGTGGTCACAGCAGGAACAGGGGACGGGTTTTTACAAAGCTTCTTTACTGTAAGAGCTGTGAATCTGTGGAATAGAGACCTCAGGACGTGGTCACCGCAGGAACAGGGGACGGGTTTATACAAGGCTTCTTTACTGTAAGAGCTGTGAATCTGTGGAATACAGACCTCAGGACGTGGTCACAGCAGGAACAGGGGACGGGATTATACAAGGCTTCTTTACTGTAAGAGCTGTGAATCTGTGGAGTAGACACCTCAGGACGTGGTCACAGCAGGAACAGGGGGCTGGTTTATACAAGGCTTCTTTACTGTAAGAGCTGTGAATCTGTGGAATAGAGACCTCAGGACGTGGTCACAGCAGGAACAGGGGACAGGTTTTTACAAGGCTTCTTTACTGTAAGAGCTGTGAATCTGTGGAATAGAGACCTCAGGACGTGGTCACAGCAGGAACAGGGGATGGGTTTTTACAAAGCTTCTTTACTGTAAGAGCTGTGAATCTGTGGAATAGAGACCTCAGGACGTGGTCACAGCAGGAACAGGGACAGGTTTATACAAGGATTCTTTACTGTAAGAGCTGTGAATCTGTGGAATAGAGACCTCAGGACGTGGTCACAGCAGGAACAGGGGACGGGTTTATACAAGGCTTCTTTACTGTAAGAGCTGTGAATCTGTGGAATAGAGACCTCAGGACGTGGTCACCGCAGGAACAGGGGACGGTTTATACAAAGCTTCTTTACTGTAAGAGCTGTGAATCTGTGGAATAGAGACCTCAGGACGTGGTCACAGCAGGAACAGGGGGCGGGATTATACAAAGCTTCTTTACTGTAAGAGCTGTGAATCTGTGGAATAGAGACCTCAGGACGTGGTCACAGCAGGAACAGGGGACAGGTTTATACAAGGCTTCTTTACTGTAAGAGCTGTGAATCTGTGGAATAGAGACCTCAGGACGTGGTCACAGCAGGAACAGGGGGCTGGTTTATACAAGGCTTCTTTACTGTAAGAGCTGTGAATCTGTGGAATAGACACCTCAGAACGTGGTCACCGCAGGAACAGGGGACGGTTTATACAAAGCTTCTTTACTGTAAGAGCTGTGAATCTGTGGAATAGAGACCTCAGGACGTGGTCACAGCAGGAACAGGGACAGGTTTATACAAGGCTTCTTTACTGTAAGAGCTGTGAATCTGTGGAGCAGTCACCTCAGGACGTGGTCACAGCAGGAACAGGGGACAGGTTTATACAAGGCTTCTTTACTGTAAGAGCTGTGAATCTGTGGAATAGAGACCTCAGGACGTGGTCACAGCAGGACAGGGGACTGGTTTATACAAGGCTTCTTTACTGTAAGAGCTGTGAATCTGTGGAATAGAGACCTCAGGACGTGGTCACAGCAGGAACAGGGGACTGGTTTATACAAGGCTTCTTTACTGTAAGAGCTGTGAATCTGTGGAATAGAGACCTCAGGACGTGGTCACAGCAGGAACAGGGGACGGGTTTATACAAGGCTTCTTTACTGTAAGAGCTGTGAATCTGTGGAATAGAGACCTCAGGACGTGGTCACAGCAGGAACAGGGGACGGTTTTTACAAAGCTTCTTTACTGTAAGAGCTGTGAATCTGTGGAATAGAGACCTCAGGACGTGGTCACAGCAGGAACAGGGGACGGTTTATACAAAGCTTCTTTACTGTAAGAGCTGTGAATCTGTGGAATAGAGACCTCAGGACGTGGTCACAGCAGGAACAGGGGCTGGTTTATACAGGCTTCTTTACTGTAAGAGCTGTGAATCTGTGGAATAGAGACCTCAGGACGTGGTCACAGCAGGAACAGGGGACTGGTTTATACAAGGCTTCTTTACTGTAAGAGCTGTGAATCTGTGGAATAGAGACCTCAGGACGTGGTCACCGCAGGAACAGGGGACGGTTTATACAAGGCTTCTTTACTGTAAGAGCTGTGAATCTGTGGAATAGAGACCTCAGGACGTGGTCACAGCAGGAACAGGGGACGGGTTTATACAAGGCTTCTTTACTGTAAGAGCTGTGAATCTGTGGAATAGAGACCTCAGGACGTGGTCACAGCAGGAACAGGGGACTGGTTTATACAAAGCTTCTTTACTGTAAGAGCTGTGAATCTGTGGAATAGAGACCTCAGGACGTGGTCACCGCAGGAACAGGGGACGGTTTATACAAAGCTTCTTTACTGTAAGAGCTGTGAATCTGTGGAATAGAGACCTCAGGACGTGGTCACAGCAGGACAGGGGACGGGTTTATACAAAGGCTTCTTTACTGTAAGAGCTGTGAATCTGTGGAATAGAGACCTCAGGACGTGGTCACAGCAGGAACAGGGGACTGGTTTATACAAGGCTTCTTTACTGTAAGAGCTGTGAATCTGTGGAATAGAGACCTCAGGACGTGGTCACAGCAGGAACAGGGGACAGGTTTATACAAGGCTTCTTTACTGTAAGAGCTGTGAATCTGTGGAATAGAGACCTCAGGACGTGGTCACAGCAGGAACAGGGGACAGGTTTATACAAGGCTTCTTTACTGTAAGAGCTGTGAATCTGTGGAATAGAGACCTCAGGACGTGGTCACAGCAGGAACAGGGGACAGGTTTATACAAGGCTTCTTTACTGTAAGAGCTGTGAATCTGTGGAATAGAGACCTCAGGACGTGGTCACAGCAGGAACAGGGGACAGGTTTATACAAGGCTTCTTTACTGTAAGAGCTGTGAATCTGTGGAATAGAGACCTCAGGACGTGGTCACAGCAGGAACAGGGGACAGGTTTATACAAGGCTTCTTTACTGTAAGAGCTGTGAATCTGTGGAATAGAGACCTCAGGACGTGGTCACAGCAGGAACAGGGGACGGTTTATACAAAGCTTCTTTACTGTAAGAGCTGTGAATCTGTGGAATAGAGACCTCAGGACGTGGTCACAGCAGGAACAGGGGACGGGTTTATACAAGGCTTCTTTACTGTAAGAGCTGTGAATCTGTGGAATAGAGACCTCAGGACGTGGTCACAGCAGGAACAGGGGACTGGTTTATACAAGGCTTCTTTACTGTAAGAGCTGTGAATCTGTGGAATAGAGACCTCAGGACGTGGTCACAGCAGGAACAGGGGACGGTTTATACAAGGCTTCTTTACTGTAAGAGCTGTGAATCTGTGGAATAGAGACCTCAGGACGTGGTCACAGCAGGAACAGGGGACGGTTTATACAAGGCTTCTTTACTGTAAGAGCTGTGAATCTGTGGAATAGAGACCTCAGGACGTGGTCACAGCAGGAACAGGGGACAGGTTTATACAAGGCTTCTTTACTGTAAGAGCTGTGAATCTGTGGAATAGAGACCTCAGGACGTGGTCACAGCAGGAACAGGGGACGGGTTTATACAAGGCTTCTTTACTGTAAGAGCTGTGACTCTGTGGAATAGAGACCTCAGGACGTGGTCACAGCAGGAACAGGGGACGGGTTTTTACAAGCTTCTTTACTGTAAGAGCTGTGAATCTGTGGAATAGAGACCTCAGGACGTGGTCACAGCAGGAACAGGGGACGGTTTATACAAGGCTTCTTTCCTGTAAGAGCTGTGAATCTGTGGAATAGAGACCTCAGGACGTGGTCACAGCAGGAACAGGGGACGGGTTTTTACAAAGCTTCTTTACTGTAAGAGCTGTGAATCTGTGGAATAGAGACCTCAGGACGTGGTCACCGCAAGAACAGGGGACGGTTTATACAAGGCTTCTTTACTGTAAGAGCTGTGAATCTGTGGAATAGAGACCTCAGGACGTGGTCACAGCAGGAACAGGGGATGGGTTTTTACAAAGCTTCTTTACTGTAAGAGCTGTGAATCTGTGGAATAGAGACCTCAGGACGTGGTCACAGCAGGAACAGGGGGCTGGTTTATACAAGGCTTCTTTACTGTAAGAGCTGTGAATCTGTGGAATAGAGACCTCAGGACGTGGTCACAGCAGGAACAGGGGACAGGTTTTTACAAGGATTCTTTACTGTAAGAGCTGTGAATCTGTGGAATAGAGACCTCAGGACGTGGTCACAGCAGGAACAGGGGATGGGTTTTTACAAAGCTTCTTTACTGTAAGAGCTGTGAATCTGTGGAATAGAGACCTCAGGACGTGGTCACAGCAGGAACAAGGGACAGGTTTATACAAGGATTCTTTACTGTAAGAGCTGTGAATCTGTGGAATAGAGACCTCAGGACGTGGTCACATCAGGAACAGGGGACGGGTTTATACAAGGCTTCTTTACTGTAAGAGCTGTGAATCTGTGGAATAGAGACCTCAGGACGTGGTCACCGCAGGAACAGGGGACGGTTTATACAAAGCTTCTTTACTGTAAGAGCTGTGAATCTGTGGAATAGACACCTCAGGACGTGGTCACAGCAGGAACAGGGGGCGAGATTATACAAGGGTTCTTTACTGTAAGAGCTGTGAATCTGTGGAATAGAGACCTCAGGACGTGGTCACAGCAGGAACAGGGGGCGGGATTATACAAAGCTTCTTTACTGTAAGAGCTGTGAATCGGTGGAATAGAGACCTCAGGACGTGGTCACAGCAGGAACAGGGGACAGTTTATACAAGGCTTCTTTACTGTAAGAGCTGTGAATCTGTGGAATAGAGACCTCAGGACGTGGTCACAGCAGGAACAAGGGACAGGTTTATACAAGGATTCTTTACTGTAAGAGCTGTGAATCTGTGGAATAGACACCTCAGGACGTGGTCACATCAGGAACAGGGGACGGGTTTATACAAGGCTTCTTTACTGTAAGAGCTGTGAATCTGTGGAATAGAGACCTCAGGACGTGGTCACCGCAGGAACAGGGGACGGTTTATACAAAGCTTCTTTACTGTAAGAGCTGTGAATCTGTGGAATAGAGACCTCAGGACGTGGTCACAGCAGGAACAGGGGGCGGGATTATACAAAGCTTCTTTACTGTAAGAGCTGTGAATCTGTGGAATAGAGACCTCAGGACGTGGTCACAGCAGGAACAGGGGACAGTTTATACAAGGCTTCTTTACTGTAAGAGCTGTGAATCTGTGGAATAGAGACCTCAGGACGTGGTCACAGCAGGAACAGGGGGCTGGTTTATACAAGGATTCTTTACTGTAAGAGCTGTGAATCTGTGGAATAGACACCTCAGAACGTGGTCACCGCAGGAACAGGGGACGGTTTATACAAAGCTTCTTTACTGTAAGAGCTGTGAATCTGTGGAATAGAGACCTCAGGACGTGGTCACAGCAGGAACAGGGACAGGTTTATACAAGGCTTCTTTACTATAAGAGCTGTGAATCTGTGGAGCAGTCACCTCAGGACGTGGTCACAGCAGGAACAGGGGACAGGTTTATACAAGGCTTCTTTACTGTAAGAGCTGTGAATCTGTGGAATAGAGACCTCAGGACGTGGTCACAGCAGGGACAGGGGGCTGGTTTATACAAGGCTTCTTTACTGTAAGAGCTGTGAATCTGTGGAATAGAGACCTCAGGACGTGGTCACAGCAGGAACAGGGGACGGGTTTATACAAGGCTTCTTTACTGTAAGAGCTGTGAATATGTGGAATAGAGACCTCAGGACGTGGTCACCGCAGGAACAGGGGACGGTTTATACAAAGCTTCTTTACTGTAAGAGCTGTGAATCTGTGGAATAGAGACCTCAGGACGTGGTCACAGCAGGAACAGGGGACGGGTTTTTACAAAGCTTCTTTACTGTAAGAGCTGTGAATCTGTGGAATAGAGACCTCAGGACGTGGTCACCGCAGGAACAGGGGACGGTTTATACAAAGCTTCTTTACTGTAAGAGCTGTGAATCTGTGGAATAGAGACCTCAGGACGTGGTCACAGCAGGAACAGGGGGCTGGTTTATACAGGGCTTCTTTACTGTAAGAGCTGTGTATCTGTGGAATAGAGACCTCAGGACGTGGTCACAGCAGGAACAGGGGACAGGTTTATACAAAGCTTCTTTACTGTAAGAGCTGTGAATCTTTGGAATAGAGACCTCAGGACATGGTCACCGCAGGAACAGGGGACGGTTTATACAAGGATTCTTTACTGTAAGAGCTGTGAATCTGTGGAATAGAGACCTCAGGACGTGGTCACAGCAGGAACAGGGGATGGGTTTTTACAAAGCTTCTTTACTGTAAGAGCTGTGAATCTGTGGAATAGAGACCTCAGGACGTGGTCACCGCAGGAACAGGGGACAGGTTTATACAAAGCTTCTTTACTGTAAGAGCTGTGAATCTGTGGAATAGAGACCTCAGGACGTGGTCACAGCAGGAACAGGGGACGGGTTTTTACAAAGCTTCTTTACTGTAAGAGCTGTGAATCTGTGGAATAGAGACCTCAGGACGTGGTCACAGCAGGGACAGGGGGCTGGTTTATACAAGGCTTCTTTACTGTAAGAGCTGTGAATCTGTGGAATAGAGACCTCAGGACGTGGTCACAGCAGGAACAGGGGACAGGTTTATACAAGGCTTCTTTACTGTAAGAGCTGTGAATCTGTGGAATAGAGACCTCAGGACGTGGTCACAGCAGGGACAGGGGACAGTTTATACAAGGCTTCTTTATGGTAAGAGCTTTGACTCTGTGAAGCAGTCACCTCAGGACGTGGGCACAGCAGGAACAGGGGGCTGGTTTATACAAGGATTCTTTACTGTAAGAGCTGTGAATCTGTGGAATAGAGACCTCAGGACGTGGTCACAGCAGGAACAGGGGACAGGTTTTTACAAGGCTTCTTTACTGTAAGAGCTGTGAATCTGTGGAATAGAGACCTCAGGACGTGGTCACAGCAGGAACAGGGGACGGTTTATACAAAGCTTCTTTACTGTAAGAGCTGTGAATCGGTGGAATAGAGATCTCAGGACGTGGTCACAGCAGGAACAGGGGACGGGTTTATACAAGGATTCTTTACTGTAAGAGCTGTGAATCTGTTGAATAGAGACCTCAGGACGTGGTCACAGCAGGAACAGGGGATGGTTTATACAAGGCTTCTTTACTGTAAGAGCTGTGAATATGTGGAATTGAGACCTCAGCACGTGGTCACAGCAGGAACAGGGGACAGGTTTTTACAAGGCTTCTTTACTGTAAAAGCTGTGAATCTGTGGAATAGAGACCTCAGGACGTGGTCACAGCAGGAACAGGGGACGGTTTATACAAGGGTTCTTTACTGTAAGAGCTGTGAATCTGTGGAATAGAGACCTCAGCATGTGGTCACAGCAGGAACAGGGGACAGTTTATACAAGGCTTCTTTACTGTAAGAGCTGTGAATCTATGGAATAGAGACCTCAGGACGTGGTCACAGCAGGAACAGGGGACGGGTTTATACAAGGCTTCTTTACTGTAAGAGCTGTGACTCTGTGGAATAGAGACCTCAGGACGTGGTCACAGCAGGAACAGGGGACGGGTTTTTACAAAGCTTCTTTACTGTAAGAGCTGTGAATCTGTGGAATAGAGACCTCAGGACGTGGTCACAGCAGGAACAGGGGACGGTTTATACAAGGCTTCTTTCCTGTAAGAGCTGTGAATCTGTGGAATAGAGACCTCAGGACGTGGTCACAGCAGGAACAGGGGACGGGTTTTTACAAAGCTTCTTTACTGTAAGAGCTGTGAATCTGTGGAATAGAGACCTCAGGACGTGGTCACCGCAAGAACAGGGGACGGTTTATACAAGGCTTCTTTACTGTAAGAGCTGTGAATCTGTGGAATAGAGACCTCAGGACGTGGTCACAGCAGGAACAGGGGACGGGTTTTTACAAAGCTTCTTTACTGTAAGAGCTGTGAATCTGTGGAATAGAGACCTCAGGACGTGGTCACAGCAGGAACAGGGGGCTGGTTTATACAAGGCTTCTTTACTGTAAGAGCTGTGAATCTGTGGAATAGAGACCTCAGGACGTGGTCACAGCAGGAACAGGGGACAGGTTTTTACAAGGATTCTTTACTGTAAGAGCTGTGAATCTGTGGAATAGAGACCTCAGGACGTGGTCACAGCAGGAACAGGGGATGGGTTTTTACAAAGCTTCTTTACTGTAAGAGCTGTGAATCTGTGGAATAAAGACCTCAGGACGTGGTCACAGCAGGAACAAGGGACAGGTTTATACAAGGATTCTTTACTGTAAGAGCTGTGAATCTGTGGAATAGAGACCTCAGGACGTGGTCACATCAGGAACAGGGGACGGGTTTATACAAGGCTTCTTTACTGTAAGAGCTGTGAATCTGTGGAATAGAGACCTCAGGACGTGGTCACCGCAGGAACAGGGGACGGTTTATACAAAGCTTCTTTACTGTAAGAGCTGTGAATCTGTGGAATAGACACCTCAGGACGTGGTCACAGCAGGAACAGGGGGCGAGATTATACAAGGGTTCTTTACTGTAAGAGCTGTGAATCTGTGGAATAGAGACCTCAGGACGTGGTCACAGCAGGAACAGGGGGCGGGATTATACAAAGCTTCTTTACTGTAAGAGCTGTGAATCGGTGGAATAGAGACCTCAGGACGTGGTCACAGCAGGAACAGGGGACAGTTTATACAAGGCTTCTTTACTGTAAGAGCTGTGAATCTGTGGAATAGAGACCTCAGGACGTGGTCACAGCAGGAACAGGGGGCTGGTTTATACAAGGATTCTTTACTGTAAGAGCTGTGAATCTGTGGAATAGACACCTCAGGACGTGGTCACCGCAGGAACAGGGGACGGTTTATACAAAGCTTCTTTACTGTAAGAGCTGTGAATCTGTGGAATAGAGACCTCAGGACGTGGTCACAGCAGGAACAGGGACAGGTTTATACAAGGCTTCTTTACTGTAAGAGCTGTGAATCTGTGGAATACAGACCTCAGGACGTGGTCACAGCAGGGACAGGGGGCTGGTTTATACAAGGCTTCTTTACTGTAAGAGCTGTGAATCTGTGGAATAGAGACCTCAGGACGTGGTCACAGCAGGAACAGGGGACAGGTTTATACAAGGCTTCTTTACTGTAAGAGCTGTGAATCTGTGGAATAGAGACCTCAGGACGTGGTCACAGCAGGAACAGGGGACGGGATTATACAAGGATTCTTTACTGTAAGAGCTGTGAATCTGTGGAATAGAGACCTCAGGACGTGGTCACAGCAGGAACAGGGGACGGTTTATACAAAGCTTCTTTACTGTAAGAGCTGTGAATCTGTGGAATAGAGACCTCAGGACGTGGTCACAGCAGGAACAGGGGACAGGTTTATACAAGGCTTCTTTACTGTAAGAGCTGTGAATCTGTGGAATAGAGACCTCAGGACGTGGTCACAGCAGGAACAGGGGACAGGTTTTTACAAGGCTTCTTTACTGTAAGAGCTGTGAATCTGTGGAATAGAGACCTCAGGACGTGGTCACAGCAGGAACAGGGGACAGGTTTATACAAAGCTTCTTTACTGTAAGAGCTGTGAATCTGTGGAATAGAGACCTCAGGACGTGGTCACAGCAGGAACAGGGACAGGTTTATACAAGGCTTCTTTACTGTAAGAGCTGTGAATCTGTGGAATAGAGACCTCAGGACGTGGTCACAGCAGGAACAGGGGACGGGTTTATACAAGGCTTCTTTACTGTAAGAGCTGTGAATGTGTGGAATAGAGACCTCAGGACGTGGTCACAGCAGGAACAGGGGACAGGTTTATACAAGGCTTCTTTACTGTAAGAGCTGTGAATCTGTGGAATAGAGACCTCAGGACGTGGTCACAGCAGGAACAGGGGACGGTTTATACAAAGCTTCTTTACTGTAAGAGCTGTGAATCTGTGGAATAGAGACTTCAGGACGTGGTCACAGCAGGAACAGGGGACGGGTTTTTACAAAGCTTCTTTACTGTAAGAGCTGTGAATCTGTGGAATAGAGACCTCAGGACGTGGTTACAGCAGGGACAGGGGACGGGTTTATACAAGGGTTCTTTACTGTAAGAGCTGTGAATCTGTGGAGCAGTCACCTCAGGGCGTGGTCACAGCAGGAACAGGGGACGGTTTATACAAGGCTTCTTTACTGTAAGAGCTGTGAATCTGTGGAATAGAGACCTCAGGACGTGGTCACAGCAGGAACAGGGTCCAGGTTTATACAAGGCTTCTTCACTGTAAGAGCTGTGAATCTGTGGAATAGAGACCTCAGGACGTGGGCACAGCAGGAACAGGGACAGGTTTATACAAGGCTTCTTTACTGTAAGAGCTGTGAATCTGTGGAGCAGTCACCTCAGGACGTGGTCACAGCAGGAACAGGGGACGGGTTTATACAAGGCTTCTTTACTGTAAGAGCTGTGAATGTGTGGAATAGAGACCTCAGGACGTGGTCACAGCAGGAACAGGGGACAGGTTTATACAAGGCTTCTTTACTGTAAGAGCTGTGAATCTGTGGAATAGAGACCTCAGGACGTGGTCACAGCAGGAACAGGGGACGGTTTATACAAAGCTTCTTTACTGTAAGAGCTGTGAATCTGTGGAATAGAGACTTCAGGACGTGGTCACAGCAGGAACAGGGGACGGGTTTTTACAAAGCTTCTTTACTGTAAGAGCTGTGAATCTGTGGAATAGAGACCTCAGGACGTGGTTACAGCAGGGACAGGGGACGGGTTTATACAAGGGTTCTTTACTGTAAGAGCTGTGAATCTGTGGAGCAGTCACCTCAGGGCGTGGTCACAGCAGGAACAGGGGACGGTTTATACAAGGCTTCTTTACTGTAAGAGCTGTGAATCTGTGGAGCAGTCACCTCAGGACGTGGTCACCGCAGGAACAGGGGACGGGTTTAAAAAGGGTTTAGACAAATTCTTAAAAGTAAAAAACATTGATAATTATGAAACCGTGTAGAAATCTGAGTCTCACTTCCTTCTGGGATTCGCGTCCCCACCTATCCCTTGGCTGAACTTGACGGACTTATGTCTTTTTTCACCCATATCATCTATGTAACGATGTAACACAAAGGGCTCAGACAGGTTCGCGGAGCCCTTGTAGTAGAAATAGATGTCAGGGCCATTTTATAGGCCACAGAAGCTGGGACCCCACCCTAAGGGAAACAGCCAACGACTTGCCGCTGCAGATTCGTATAAGGGGTATTCCGGTTGGTTAAGGTTATCCCCTATCTACAGGATGGGGATAATTATCAGACTACTGGGACTCCACTGATCACAAGAACGCGGGCCCCGTACCTCCCCTGAAATGACCAGAGCGGTCGCTCAATTAATTTCTATGGGTTAGGGTTATGGGATTTAGCTGCTTCACTCATTTCCGAGGGTAGGGGGTTCCCAGCGGTCGGACCCCTACAGATCTGCGCTTTTTGCTCCGGCCAAAAATCCTGAACACTTGCCGCAAGGCCGGATCCGGAATTAATGCCCATTGGAAGGCAGTGATCCGGATCCGGCCTTAAGCTAAACGTCGTTTCGGCGCATTGCCGGAGCCGACATTTAGCTTTTTCTGAATGGTTACCATGGCTGCCGGGACGCTAAAGTCCTGACAGCCATGGTAAAGTGTAGCGGGGAGCGGGGGAGCAGTATACTTACCGTCCGTGCGGCTCCCCGGGCGCTCCAGAGTGACGTCAGGGCGCCCCAAGCGCATGGATCATGTGATCGCATGGATCACGTCATCCATGCGCATGGGGCGCTCTGACGTCATTCTGGAGCGCCCCGGGAGCCGCACGGACTGTAAGTATACTGCTCCCCCGCTCCCCACTACTACTATGGCAGCCAGGACTTTAATAGCGTCCTGGCTGCCATAGTAACACTGAAAGCATTTGGAAGACGGTTCCGTCTTCAAATGCTTTCAGTACACTTGCGTTTTTCCGGATCCGGCGGGCACCTCCGGCAACGGAAGTGCATGCCGGATCCCAACAACGCAAGTGTGAAAGAGGCCAACCAGTTTGAATAAATCCTGCAGATCGTCTTTGCAGGTGACGAGACAACCTCCCTTCATGAGGAGCACATGCCTCCCAAGTGTCCTCTTTTTGACCCAAGTCCCTCTGTCCCTCATTGATCCTTGAATGTCCCACGCATGCACTGGCAGCGCCGCGCCTCGCTCTCAGCGCAGGGTGGCGGTATACAGACAGAGGCCCAGAAAGGCTTGGACAGCGCTGGAGAAGGGTCTGTAAAAGGTGCAATGTAGTTAGGACCGTGTCTCCATCATGACCTGGAGAGAAATAACAAGGGGCCATGGTGACTGGTTAACGGGGTGGTCCCGGTTCACAGCTGAACCCAGACATAGCCCCATTTTCACCCCCTGACTTGAGCATTGCTCCGATGCTCTCCCTTGCGATCCTGCTCATGGCCAAGGCTTTTTTGTTCCTAACAATACAGTGCTGGGTGGAGGCTTCTGCCCAGCAGGGTAGTCAGTGACGTCACCAGCTCCGATGGGCGGGCTTTAGCCGTTTTACAGTCTAGGGCAGCGCTAAAGCCCGCCCCTCAGAGCCAGTGATGTCACCGGGCTCACTGCTGGGCAGAAGCCTCCTTCTAGCTCCACCCACAGAGAGCCCGGTGGCATCACCGGATCTCCATAACGTGCCTTTTCCCTGCGCGATTCAGCACTGGGCATAGGACAGCATCGGAGCATGAATTACAATGCTAAGATTGGGGGGCTGCCTAGGTGAACCCCGACAACCCCTTTAATAAGCAGTAATGCTCAATCACTGTCTAGTTCTACCGGGGGGGGGCTTTAACCCATTAGTGACTGTGCTGCTGTAGGACGTCAGGAAGATGCTATCTTTGGATGGAGGAGAATGGTTTGTGTTTGGTGGAGCATGTTATGTATCTGGATGGCTGATGAAGGGATGATTGGTGACTTTATACCTGTGGGAGGGATGTCCGTCTCTGACGCTAAGAATCTGTCTCTTCCAGTGATCGAGGAGGGTAACTGGCTGTCTCTGGATCAGGCCATCTCTCGCCCTGGATTGGGATTTGATGCTGTCATTTGCCTGGGGAATTCATTTGCACATCTTCCGGATTTTAAAGGTATCACTTACCCCCTTACAAAGAATGGTTTAACCCGACTACAGTGGGACTGGTTGATACAATGTAACAGGTGAAGCACTGGAGCAGTACTCACCGCGGGGAGGTCCTGACTGCCTCCTGCTGGAGCACAATCTACTGACAGCCCAATATCCTTACAGACCTACACCCCGCCTCTTATTAGAGACCACGCCCCAATGCCACACCCTCAAAATGCCTGAAACATAATGGCTTTAAATAACAACCCAGAATTAAAGGCGCTGTCCAGTAGTTAAATATAAAATATGGCAGCTGCGTATGGAAAGGAGTCCACAATGCTCAGCGGTTACACCGCCGCCGCCGCCCTCATACGGGTGCTTTGTTTATATGGCTGCATTGATGACGCTTGTGACCTGCTGGGCTTTCTGACATCATTACTGACAGGCATATAATAACCGACAAGTACTGAGCCGGGGATGTGACCACTGCAGCCTATTACTGTCCTCAGCAGTAAAATGCTACACACCAGCAGCGGCAGGAGGGAACAGACTAGACCTGATGTGAGCATAACCTCCCTCCAACATTACAGAGATGAGCATTCCCTTCACCACTACCAGACATACAGGAGGACACAGCACCACATACCTATTGCATCCAGTGATGTCTCCTCCGATGTGGACATTCTCTTCCCTCATGTTCTCTATTCGGCCCGGACCGCCATGATGACTTCTGTCAGCCACATCTTATCTCTGAAGAGTTTACCTCACTTTTCTATCATCCTACTGCTACCCTCAATACTGCGCCAAATTCCAGTAATGCCATATGGATATTCCCCCTATAGTAACAGTGCTCCCCAAAGTACCACTACTAATGAGTGCCCTCATTAGTAATTGTGCCCCAGTAGTGATAAAGGTCCCCCCAAGTGCCCATGTTGGCAGTTGTGCCCTCCATATTGTGCCAAATAATTGTAACACCCCGCAATAGTAATAATGCCCCATAAAAGAAATCATTTTCATCATAGTGCCTCAGTAGTAATAACCCCCCCCCATAGTAACAATGATTACCCCCCCATAGTAACAATGATAACCCCCCCCCCCCATAGTGACCCAGCAGTAAAATTGCCCTCAAAGTGCCCTCCAGTGGTTATGAAGACCCCATAGTGTCCCCAGTATTGATAATGGGTCCCATAGTGCTCCCAGAAGTTATACGGCTCTTCTGTAGGGCCCCTGATAGTTACAGTTGCAAGAAAAAGTATGTGAACCCTTTGGAATGATATGGATTTCTGCACAAATTGGTCATAAAATGTGATCTGATCTTCATCTAAGTCACAACAATAGACAATCACAGTCTGCTTAAACTAATAACACACAAAGAGTTAATTGTTACCATGTATTTATTGAACACACCATGTAAACATTCACAGTGCAGGTGGAAAAAGTATGTGAACCCTTGGATTTAATAACTGGTTGAACCTCCTTTGGCAGCAATAACTTCCACCAAACGTTTCCTGTAGTTGCAGATCAGACGTGCACAACGGTCAGGAGTAATTCTTCACCATTCCTCTTTACAGAACGGTTTCAGTTCAGCAATATTCTTGGGATGTCTGGTGTGAATCGCTTTCTGGAGGTCATGCCACAGCATCTCCATCGGGTTGAAGCCAGGACTCTGACTGGGCCACTCCAGAAGGCGGATTCTCTTCTGTTTAAGCCATTCTGTTGTTGATTTACTTCTATGCTTTGGGTCGTTGTCCTGTTGCAACACCCATCTTCTGTTGAGCTTCAGCTGGTGGACAGATGGCCTTAAGTTCTCCTGCAAAATGTCTTGATAAACTTGGGAATTCATTTTTCCTTCGATGATGGCAATCCGTCCAGGCCCTGACGCAGCAAAGCAGCCCCAAACCATGATGCCCCCACCACCATACTTCACAGTTGGGATGAGGTTTTGAGGTTGGTGTGCTGTGCCTCTTTTTCTCCACACATAGTGTTGTGTGTTTCTTCCACACAACTCCACTTTGGTCTCATCTGTCCACAGAATATTTTGCCAGTACTGCTGTGGAACATCCAGGGGCTCGTGTGCAAACTGTAAACGTGCAGCAATGTTTTTTTGGACAGCAGTGGCTTCCTCTGTGGAATCCTCCCATGAAATCCATTCTTGTTTAGTGTTTTACGTATCGTAGATTCGCTAACAGGGATGTTATCATATGCCAGAGTCTTTTGTAAGTCTTTAGCTGACACTCTAGGATTCTTCTTCACCTCATTGAGCAGTGTGCGCTGTGCTCTTGCAGTCATCTTTACAGGACGGCCACTCCTAGGGAGAGTAGCAGCAGTGCTGAACTTTCTCCATTTATAGACCATGTGTCTTACCGTGGACTGATGAACAGCAAGGCTTTTGGAGATACTTTTATAACCCTTTCCAGCTTTATGCAAGTCAACAATTCTTAATCGTAGGTCTTCTGAGAGCTCTTTTGTGCGAGGCATCATTCACATCAGGCAATGCTTCTTGTGAAAAGCAAACCCAGAACTGGTGTGTGTTTTTTATAGGGCAGGGCAGCTGCAACCAACACCTCCAATCTCATCTCATTGATTGGACTCCAGTTGGCTGACACCTCACTCCAATTAGCTCTTGGAGATGTCATTAGTCTAGGGGTCACATACTTTTTCCACCTGCACTGTGAATGTTTACATGGTGCGTTCAATAAAAACATGGTAACAGTTAACTCTGTGTGTTATTAGTTTAAGCCGACTGTGATTGTCTATTGTTGTGACTTAGGGCTCTTTCACACTTGCGTTATTGTCTTCCGGCATAGAGTTCCGTCGTCGGGGCTCTATGCCGGAAGAATCCTGATCAGGATTATCCTAATGCATTCTGAATGGAGAGAAATCTGTTCAGGATGCATCAGGATGTCTTCAGTTCCGGAACGGAACGTTTTTTGGCCGGAGAAAATACCGCAGCGTGCTGCGCTTTTTGCTCCGGCCAAAAATCCGGAACACTTGCCGCAAAGCCGGATCCGGAATTAATGCCGATTGGAAGGCATTGATCCGGATCCGGCCTTAAGCTAAACGTCGTTTCGGCGCATTGCCGGATCCGACGTTTAGCTTTTTCTGAATGGTTACCATGGCTGCCGGGACGCTAAAGTCCTGACAGCCATGGTAAGTGTAGTGGGGAGCGGGGGAGCAGTATACTTACCGTCCGTGCGGCTCCCCGGGCGCTCCAGAGTGACGTCAGGGCGCCCCAAGCGCATGGATCACGTGATCGCATGGATTACGTCATCCATGCGCATGGGGCGCTCTGACGTCATTCTGGAGCGCCCCGGGAGCCGCACGGACTGTAAGTATACTGCTCCCCCGCTCCCCGCTACTACTATGGCAACCAGGACTTTAATAGCGTCCTGGGTGCCATAGTAACACTGAACGCATTTGGAAGACGGTTCCGTCTTCAAATGCTTTCAGTACACTTGCGTTTTTCCGGATCCGGCGGGTACCTCCGGCAACGGAAGTGTATGCCGGATCCCAACAACGCAAGTGTGAAAGAGGCCTAAGATGAAGATCAGATCACATTTTATGACCAATTTGTGCAGAAATCCATATCATTCCAAAGGGTTCACATACTTTTTCTTGCAACTGTATATTGCTCCCATATAGTGCCCCAGTAGCTTTAATGCCCCTCCTCTTTCCCCCAGTTCCTTAACAGTCCCCTGTCGTGCCCCAAGTAGTTTAAATGGTCCCCTCTGCTCCCTCATGTGGCACAGACAGGACCCAGGTATTATGTCACGTCAGCAGAAACAGCAATAGGGAGTGCACTGCCCCCCCCTGCCTGTGCCACATGAGTGGGCATGGTGCTTCTGCAGTGGTGGTAGGCCTGGCTTTCAGTAATAGACTAAGTAAAGTGGGGGTAGGGTAGTCAGTTGACTGGCACAGAGGCTTTGGAGGACACCGGAAGGCTAGCTGCTGAGGCTGCTCCTTACCTTACACAGGTCCAGGGGTCTTTTCTAAGAGTTTTTGTCGTGAATAAGTCTCCCTAGGTAGAAGGTGATGGTGGAACCCAAGTGTAGGAATGCCAGAGTGGTGTAAGGGCTGCCTATAGTGTCCCGTTAGGTGCGGCTTTGCACTTGTCACAGTGCTCCTACCTGGATATCCGGAACCCCAAGCGTGGTCGTAAAGATGGTCTCCATCTCCCAGAACTGCACACGCTGCCTGCAGATTACACGGTGACAGGTTCTCTTTATATATAATCTGCTCAGCTCCTCCTGCTCTATAACACGCTGCCTGCAGATTACACGGTGACAGGTTCTCTGTATATATAATCTGCTCAGCTCCTCCTGCTCTATAACACGCTGCCTGCAGATTACACGGTGACAGGTTCTCTTTATATATAATCTGCTCAGCTCCTCCTGCTCTATAACACACTACCTGCAGATTACACGGTGACCGGTTCTCTGTATATATAATCTGCTCAGCTCCTCCTGCTCTATAACACACTGCCTGCAGATTACATGGTGACAGGTTCTCTTTATATATAATCTGCTCAGCTCCTCCTGCTCTATAACGCGCTGCCTGCAGATTACACGGTGACAGGTTCTCTTTATATATAATCTGCTCAGCTCCTCCTGCTCTATAACACGCTGCCTGCAGATTACACGGTGACAGGTTCTCTTTATATATAATCTGCTCAGCTCCTCCTGCTCTATAACACGCTGCCTGCAGATTACACGGTGACAGGTTCTCTTTATATATAATCTGCTCAGCTCCTCCTGCTCTATAACACGCTGCCTGCAGATTACATGGTGACAGGTTCTCTTTATATACAATCTGCTCAGCTCCTCCTGCTCTATAACACGCTGCCTGCAGATTACATGGTGACAGGTTCTTTATATATAATCTGCTCAGCTCCTCCTGCTCTATAACACGCTGCCTGCAGATTACATGGTGACAGGTTCTCTTTATATATAAACTGCTCAGCTCCTCCTGCTCTATAACACGCTGCCTGCAGATTACATGGTGACATGTTCTCTGTATATATAATCTGCTCAGCTCCTCCTGCTCTATAACACACTGCCTGCAGATTACATGGTGACAGGTTCTCTTTATATATAATCTGCTCAGCTCCTCCTGCTCTATAACACGCTGCCTGCAGATTACATGGTGACAGGTTCTCTTTATATACAATCTGCTCAGCTCCTCCTGCTCTATAACACGCTGCCTGCAGATTACATGGTGACAGGTTCTCTATATATATAATCTGCTCAGCTCCTCCTGCTCTATAACACGCTGCCTGCAGATTACATGGTGACAGGTTCTCTTTATATATAAACTGCTCAGCTCCTCCTGCTCTAATACACGCTGCCTGCAGATTACATGGTGACATGTTCTCTGTATATATAATCTGCTCAGCTCCTCCTGCTCTATAACACACTGCCTGCAGATTACATGGTGACAGGTTCTCTTTATATATAATCTGCTCAGCTCCTCCTGCTCTATAACACGCTGCCTGCAGATTACATGGTGACAGGTTCTCTTTATATACAATCTGCTCAGCTCCTCCTGCTCTATAACACGCTGCCTGCAGATTACATGGTGACATGTTCTCTGTATATATAATCTGCTCAGCTCCTCCTGCTCTATAACACACTGCCTGCAGATTACATGGTGACAGGTTCTCTTTATATATAATCTGCTCAGCTCCTCCTGCTCTATAACACGCTGCCTGCAGATTACATGGTGACAGGTTCTCTTTATATACAATCTGCTCAGCTCCTCCTGCTCTATAACACGCTGCCTGCAGATTACATGGTGACAGGTTCTTTATATATAATCTACTCAGCTCCTCCTGCTCTATAACACTCTGCCTGCAGATTACATGGTGACAGGTTCTCTTTATATATAATCTGCTCAGCTCCCCCTGCTCTATAACACGCTGCCTGCAGATTACACGGTGACAGGTTCTCTTTATATATAATCTGCTCAGCTCCTCCTGCTCTATAACACGCTGCCTGCAGATTACACGGTGACAGGTTCTCTTTATATATAATCTGCTCAGCTCCTCCTGCTCTATAACACGCTGCCTGCAGATTACACGGTGACAGGTTCTCTTTATATATAATCTGCTCAGCTCCTCCTGCTCTATAACACGCTGCCTGCAGATTACACGGTGACAGGTTCTCTTTATATATAATCTGCTCAGCTCCTCCTGCTCTATATCACACTGCCTGCAGATTACACGGTGACAGGTTCTCTTTATATATAATCTGCTCAGCTCCTCCTGCTCTATAACACGCTGCCTGCAGATTACACGGTGACAGATTCTCTTTATATATAATCTGCTCAGCTCCTCCTGCTCTATAACACACTGCCTGCAGATTACACGGTGACAGGTTCTCTTTATATATAATCTGCTCAGCTCCTCCTGCTCTATAACACTCTGCCTGCAGATTACACGGTGACAGGTTCTCTTTATATATAATCTGCTCAGCTCCTCCTGCTCTATAACACACTGCCTGCAGATTACATGGTGACAGGTTCTCTGTATATATAATCTGCTCAGCTCCTCCTGCTCTATAACACACTGCCTGCAGATTACACGGTGACAGGTTCTCTTTATATATAATCTGCTCAGCTCCTCCTGCTCTATAACACGCTGCCTGCAGATTACATGGGGACAGGTTCTCTTTATATATAATCTGCTCAGCTCCTCCTGCTCTATAACACGCTGCCTGCAGATTACACGGTGACAGGTTCTCTGTATATATAATCTGCTCAGCTCCTCCTGCTCTATAACACGCTGCCTGCAGATTACACGGTGACAGGTTCTCTTTATATATAATCTGCTCAGCTCCTCCTGCTCTATAACACACTGCCTGCAGATTACATGGTGACAGGTTCTCTGTATATATAATCTGCTCAGCTCCTCCTGCTCTATAACACACTGCCTGCAGATTACATGGTGACAGGTTCTCTGTATATATAATCTGCTCAGCTCCTCCTGCTCTATAACACACTGCCTGCAGATTACACGGTGACAGGTTCTCTTTATATATAATCTGCTCAGCTCCTCCTGCTCTATAACACACTGCCTGCAGATTACATGGTGACAGGTTCTCCTTATATATAATCTGCTCAGCTCCCCCTGCTCTATAACACGCTGCCTGCAGATTACACGGTGACAGGTTCTCTGTATATATAATCTGCTCAGCTCCTCCTGCTCTATAACACGCTGCCTGCAGATTACATGGTGACAGGTTCTCTTTATATATAATCTGCTCAGCTCCTCCTGCTCTATAACACGCTGCCTGCAGATTACATGGGGACGTGTTTCTCTGATTCAAGTGATGAGCGGCAGGGGCAATATTCGAATTTCGTGAATATTTGGGCGAATAATCGCCCTAAATTAGCGAATTAGAGAATTTGCGATTATTTTCTTGATCGTGAGAAATCTGCAATGAAATGGCGTAATACACGGTAAATACCGGCGTGGGTCACTGTCACAGAAGTTTCCTGAGACTGGAGACGATGGTCGGCAGAACGTTACAACAGCTTTATATGCAGATAGAGGCTCCAATATATTCCCAATTGCGCAAATCGGCATTAATGATGCACATATTTTGGCGCAATACGTGTAACTTCACATTTTATCAGGTCTGAGTAGATGGTACTGATTGTAGTGACATCACAGCACGGTGTCTGTAGCTGTGTGTATGGACAGCAGAGAAACACTAATCCCTATCACACTGCCTAACACCCTGCACCGGACCCTATCAGCTCCACTGTATCACTATCTGAAGAAAATCACGAACATTCTCAAATACGAATATATAACACTATATTCTAAATATTTGCGAATTCTCGAAGTGCCGAAATTCTCGATAAATATTTGCGCCCAACACTATGGGATTCCTGAGCGTCGTGGTAATGGCCACCTTCTCTCTTCCATCAGGAGATCAGAGTGACCAGCGACTGGCTCTTCGGAACATTGCAGGGATGGTGAAGCCTGGAGGAATGCTGATCATCGACCACCGAAACTACGACTACATCCTGAACACTGGCTGTGCCCCTCAAGGCAAGAATATTTACTACAAGGTACGGCCATTTCTGAACAGCGTGGCCCCCGCACAGGTGTAGTGGTTGACATTTAACCTCTCCGAGTGTCTCTGCAGAGCGATCTGACCCAGGACATCAGCACTTCCATCCTGTGGGTGAATAAGAAGCCTCACATGGTGACCCTGGATTACACTGTCCAAGTGCCAGCATCGGGGGAGCTGCAACCAGAAATGAGGTACAACCTCCTCACCCCATTATAAGGGCACTGATTGGCAAGACATGAGATAGAACATTCTATTGGATAGTAGAACTGAGTAAGGACCCCCCTGAGGCCCCTCCATGTGACCCGCAACACAGCGAGAACTGGTGCATTACAACTGCAGCCCCCGCTCTGTCTGCCTGTGAGGATCGGAGATTACATGTGGGGGTGTATCAGGAGGTCAGAGATGTACGGGGGGGGGGGGCAGGTTGTGATAAGAGGAGAGGAGGAGGTCCTGTGAGGATCGGAGATTACATGTGGGGATGTATCAGGAGGTCAGAGATGTACGGGGGGGGGCAGGTTGTGATAAGAGGAGAGGAGGAGGTCCTGTGAGGATCGGAGATTACATGTGGAGGTGTATCCGGAGGTCAGAGATGTACGGGGGGGGGGCAGGTTGTGATAAGAGGAGAGGAGGAGGTCCTGTGAGGATCAGAGATTACATGTGGGGGTGTATCAGGAGGTCAGAGATGTACGGGGGGGGGGGGGCAGGTTGTGATAAGAGGAGAGGAGGAGGTCCTGTGAGGATCAGAGATTACATGTGGGGGTGTATCAGGAGGTCAGAGATGTACGGGGGGGGGGGCAGGTTGTGATAAGAGGAGAGGAGGAGGTCCTGTGAGGATCGGAGATTACATGTGGGGGTGTATCAGGAGGTCAGAGATGTACGGGGGGGGGGGGCAGGTTGTGATAAGAGGAGAGGAGGAGGTCCTGTGAGGATCGGAGATTACATGTGGGGGTGTATCAGGAGGTCAGAGATGTACGGGGGGGGGGGGGGCAGGTTGTGATAAGAGGAGAGGAGGAGGTCCTGTGAGGATCAGAGATTACATGTGGGGGTGTATCAGGAGGTCAGAGATGGGGGGGGGGGCAGGTTGTGATAAGAGGAAGAGGTCCTGTGAGGATCAGAGATTACATGTGGGGGTGTATCGGGAGGTCAGAGATGTACGGGGGGGGGGCAGGTTGTGATAAGAGGAGAGGAGGAGGTCCTGTGAGGATCGGAGATTACATGTGGAGGTGTATCAGGAGATCAGAGATGTACGGGGGGGGGGGCAGGTTGTGATAAGAGGAGAGGAGGAGGTCCTGTGAGGATCAGAGATTACATGTGGGGGTGTATCAGGAGGTCAGAGATGTACGGGGGGGGGGGGCAGGTTGTGATAAGAGGAGAGGAGGAGGTCCTGTGAGGATCGGAGATTACATGTGGAGGTGTATCAGGAGATCAGAGATGTACGGGGGGGGGGGGCAGGTTGTGATAAGAGGAGAGGAGGAGGTCCTGTGAGGATCGGAGATTACATGTGGAGGTGTATCAGGAGGTCAGAGATGTACGGGGGGGGCAGGTTGTGATAAGAGGAGAGGAGGAGGTCCTGTGAGGATCAGAGATTACATGTGGGGGTGTATCAGGAGGTCAGAGATGTACGGGGGGGGGGGAGCAGGTTGTGATAAGAGGAGAGGAGGAGGTCCTGTGAGGATCAGAGATTACATGTGGGGATGTATCAGGAGGTCAGAGATGTACGGGGGAGGGGGGGGGCAGGTTGTGATAAGAGGAGAGGAGGAGGTCCTGTGAGGATCAAAGATTACATGTGGGGGTGTATCAGGAGGTCAGAGATGTACGGGAGGGGGGGGGAGGTTGTGATAAGAGGAGAGGAGGAGGTCCTGTGAGGATCAGAGATTACATGTGGGGGTGTATCAGGAGGTCAGAGATGTACGGGGGGGGGGGCAGGTTGTGATAAGAGGAGAGGAGGAGGTCCTGTGAGGATCAGAGATTACATGTGGGGGTGTATCAGGAGGTCAGAGATGTACGGGGGGGGGGCAGGTTGTGATAAGAGGAGAGGAGGAGGTCCTGTGAGGATCGGAGATTACATGTGGGGGTGTATCAGGAGGTCAGAGATGTACGGGGGGGGGGGGCAGGTTGTGATAAGAGGAGAGGAGGAGGTCCTGTGAGGATCAGAGATTACATGTGGGGGTGTATCAGGAGGTCAGAGATGTACGGGGGGGGGGGCAGGTTGTGATAAGAGGAGAGGAGGAGGTCCTGTGAGGATCAGAGATTACATGTGGGGTGTATCAGGAGGTCAGAGATGTACGGGGGGGGGGGGCGGGTTGTGATAAGAGGAAGA
>NW_024400657.1:0-25362 GCF_905171765.1 Bufo bufo | reverse complement strand
ACTAGAGTGATTAATACTTTATGTCATGCCAGGCGAACATCTTCTCCCTTGCTCTTACTCAGCACAGATGCTGAGAAAGCATTCGATAGGGTGAACTGGTTGTATCTAAAACACACACTGTTGAGGTTTGGCCTTCCTGACTCCTTTGTTCAAGCAACCTTTTCCATGTATGAACAAGCAACGGCCTCAGTCCTAGTGAATGGAAATCTATCCTCCCAATTCTCTATCAGAAATGGGACCCACCAGGGCTGCCCCCTATCCCCTCTCCTATTTATTCTAGCACTGGAGCCACTTCTTTCATCCATAAGATTGCACCAGGAGATTGTAGGTCTATGTTTGGGAGGCAGGGAACAAAAAATTGCTGCATTCGCTGACGACATCCTCATGATGACGGTCAACCCGAAGGTTTCTCTACCACGCATACAGACTCATCTTAAGACTTACAGCGTTGTCTCAGATTTCAAAATCAACGCCAATAAATCGCTAGTCCTTTGCTTGGGCATTCCCCATGTAACTAAACGTCAATTAATGATAGACTCCCCTTTTAATTGGTCCTCCCACTCTATCACGTATTTAGGAGTCAAGATTAGCCCCGAAATATCTGACCTTTTTTCCCTGAATTACACCCCTTTAAAAAACTCACTTTTTGAAGCTATTGATAACCTGGCCCAGTCCAACCCAACACTGTCTTGGTTTGGCCGCAAAAACCTCCTTTCATCCTTAATACCTCCCCGTCTCACCTACTTGCAACAAGTCCTTCCCATCCCCGTCCCTAAACACTATTACAATTCAATTATAAAAAAGTTCAGATCCTTCATCTGGAGTGGGAGAAAAGCGAGAATTTCATTCGCTCTCCTCACCAAACCTAGACACGCAGGGGGAATAGGTCTCCCAAATCCCGAACTATATGGCAAAGCCATTCTTCTCTCCCGAGCAGCTGCATGGCTGCGCCCCCCCCAATCATCCTCAGCAGTGGAAATAGAACTAGACATCCTGAACAGTCCAGCCAGAGCACTTCTTTTAGGACATAAGTTGATACTCCCTGTCCCGCTGTCCCACTACCCAATTGTTAAAGCCACCCTCGAGGCATGGAAGTGGCTTTCCTCCTCGCATTGCTCCATCCCATTCCCCTCTCCTATTACTATCAGTAAAGGACGTACCTGACATGGCTCCCTCTTCCTTAAGAGACTCGACTTCCCAAGGGCTGACGTCCTCCTTAACCTCTATAATATCACTGGCACTCCCTACTGGGGATTGGATGGACCTAGAAGCCACAAATGCCTTGCTTAACCCTCATCCGCGTGACTTTCTCTCTGTCGCATACCTCAGAGCTTACTTAAAACAACATATCAAATTAAGCGACCCTAAAGCGCCCTCTGGTCTGGTTCGCAGGCAATAATTCTCCCTCCACTCTGCCCCAGAATACTTATATCACAGATTTATAGTAAAGTGCGACTTCCCACCATTGCTAGCCAAGCCATCCTTTGTGAAACAATGGGAATTGGATTTGAACATCAGTGTCCCGTTCGACTCCCTTCCCCAAACTCCTAGAATCTCCCCATGGGGCCTCCCGTTGTGTCCGAATTCAGGAAAACTGCTACAAGATTCTCACTAGATGGTATAATACGCCAGATAAGACCTCAAAATACTCTAAGTCTGCTTCGGACATCTGCTGGAGGTGCCTTGGGAGAAAGGGACTTTTTTCACGTTTGGTGGACTTGCCCCCTCATTTATAAATGGTGGAGTGAGATTTTCTCTGTTGCTAACAAAATTTGTGGCACCTCGTTACAACCATCTCCGCAGATCGCCCTTCTATCCGTTCCCCAAGAAAAGGCACACATAAAACCGCCTTTTGTTTTTACACAAATGCTGATAGCTGCGCATCTTTTACTCCCTAAATTTTGGCTGCAACCCTTATTCCCAACCTTAGAACAATGGATCCATAAAATGGACCAGCTCCATAGGTTTTAAAGAGATGTTCTCTTGGGAAACACGCACACACGTGGCATTCCTCAAAAAATGGTCCCTTTGGTCCAAATATAGAGCTCCCCAAAACCATAATGAACCCTATCATCTCTTGAGTTGTTATGAGTCACTGCCTGCTGATACCTGGAACTACTTCCTAATACAAACCACCACTCTAACCATAAGGCTATTTCATCATCCGCTGAATATCCAAATTCTGCTATCCTTAGTGGATTAGGTAGTCTTCCGCTCTCAATTTTGTATGTCTTTCACAAGTCTGTCAGTTATTGAATCATTTGTCAAGTCGTAACTTTGCACCAATCTTGTACCTGCGCTGTACTTACTATGTACTTAAAATTACCTTTTTCGTGGCCTGCGAGCCTACACCTTGGTATCCTGTTACCCCCTGTTCCTATCTGGAAATTTATAATACAAATATAAATAAAAATATAAATAAAAAATTAAAAAATTAAAAATTAAGAAGAAATATCTCAAACATAGCGTCTCTAGACATGCAGCTCTTCACCATGAGGGGAGTTCATGCGGCTTCACGGTTACGCCCATAGAGCAAATACCATTGAATCTAAAGAAGACACACAATACATTAGGTGACGGGAATGTTCTGGATATTAAAAATTAATAGCTTTAGCCCATATGGGTTGAATGAAGCCTTTGAGATTAATTTATAAATTTATTAGGTTCTCTCCCACACATTCCTATTGCTTTTTACACCATAATATAACAATTTATAGAAATAATTTTTTGTATTTTAAATTTTTTTAATTATTTTTTTCATATAATTTTTTTTTCATATAACATTATTTCTCCGACATTGCCATATAATAATTCGCTATGTAGCCTTCGGGCAGATTGCCTTGTCTTTTGACTACTTTAATACGCCTACTAATGTCACCCATAGTGCCAATTTTAACATTCCTCCTTTTTATTACCTTTTCTATTTTTTAATTATTCCATCTATTATCTAATTGCCATGTATTTATGTTGGGCTAAATGTCCTTTTTAATTATTTATTAATTATTTATTATCAGCTTTTTTAATTTACTTATAGTGTCACTCTCAGTATTTACTCCCACCATTATGATAATTGAACTTTTTTTTTTGAGACGTATCTCCGCCCTGCTCAGTGATGCACTATACCATGTGACCGTATCATGTGATCGCACCATGTGATCGTATCATGTGATCGCACCATGTGACCACATCTAAAGAATCAATTGGTTGACCACCCCTGCCCTCCTCTGTGACGTCATACACCACGTGACTGCACCATGTGACCACATCTAAAGAATCAATTGGTTGACCACCCCCCGCCCTCCTCTGTGACGTCATACACCACGTGACTGCATTTGCGGTCACATGATCTCCCTATCTGTTTTACCAACAACTTGTTATATAAAAAACATTTACAATATTTTGATATTTTTGACATAATTGTTTTTATTTATGTAAACTTCACTTGGCATCTGCTGCTACTTTTAGGTTTATGTGATTTGTGCACATTGCCACTAAGACAACCACTGTGGGCGGTAAATGGGTGTGCTGTTTGGTGTTTTTTTTTTACCTTTCTCTCATTATAAATATTCACTTTTATGTATGTATTGTCATCTAACCTGATGAAGGGGAACTGTTTGTCCCGGAAACGCGTTGTTTACATCGTCATGCGCTTACAGAGTAACAAAGTGACAGTGTGCAGATGGCAGCAGCAGGATGATACCACAGAGTGGCAATGTGACACAGTGTGGAGATGGTAGCAGCAGCAGGAGGAAACCACAGAGTGGCAAGGTGACATAGTGTGGAAATGGCCGAAGCAGCAGGAGGATACCACAGAGTGGTAAGGTGACATAATGTGGAGATGGCAGCAGCAGGAGAATACCACAGAATAGCAAGGTGACATAGTCTGGAAATGGCAGAAGTAGCAGGAGGATACCTCAAAGTGGCAAGGAGACATAGTGTGGAGATGGGAGTAGCAGCATCAGGATACCACAGAGTGGCAAGGTGACATAGTGTGGAGATGGCAGTAGCAGCAGCAACAGCTGCATCAGGAGACCAAAGAGTGGCAAGGTGACATAGTGTGGAGATGGCATCAGCAGCAGCATCAGGACACCACAAAGTAGCAAGTTGACATAGTGTGGAGATGGCAGTAGCAGCAGCAGCATAAGGAGACAACAGAGTGGCAAGGTGACATAGGGTGGAGATGGCAGCAGCATCAGGAGACAGAGTGGCAAGGTGACAGTGTGCAAATGGCAGGAGGAGAACACACAGTGGCAATGTGACATAGTGTGGAGATAGAGGCAGCAGCAGCAGGAAGATACCACAGAGTGGCAAGGTGACAGTGTGAAGATGGCAGCAGCAGCATCATCAGACCACAGAGTGGCAAGGTGAAATAGGGTGAATATGGCAGAAACAGCATTAAGAGACCAGAGAATGGCAAGGTGACATAGTATGGAGATGGCAGTAGCAGCAGAAGCATCAGGAGGATACCACAGAGTAGCAAGGTGATATAGTGTGGAGATGGAAGTAGCAGCAGCATGAGGAGACCACAGAGTAACAAAGTGACATAGTGTGGAGATGGCAGCAGCAGGAGGATACCACAGAGTGGCAAGGTGACAGAGTGTGGAATAGCAGCAGCAGCAGGATACCACAGAGTGGCAAAGTAACATAGTGTGGGAATGGCAGCAGCAGCAGGATACCACAGAGTGGCAAAGTGACATAGTGTGGAGATGGCAGCAGCTGTATCAGGAAACCACAGAGTGGCAAGGTGACAGTGTGGAGATGACAGTAGCAAGAGCAGCAGCATCAGGAAGCCACAGAGTGGTAAGGTGACATAGTGTGGAGATGGCAGTCGCAGCATCAAGAGACCAGAGAGTGGCAAGGTGACTTAGTGTGGAGATGGAAGAAGGAGCAGCATCAGGAGACCACAGAGTGGCAAGGTGATATAGTGTGGAGATGGCAGTAGCAGCAGCAGCAGCAGGAGAAAACAGAGTGGCAAGTTGACATAGTGTGCAGATGGCAGCAGCAGCATCAGAAGGATACCACAGAGTGGCAAGGTGACATAGAGTGGAGATTACAGTAGCAACATCAGCAGCAGCATCAGGAGACTACAGAGTGGCAAGGTGACAGAGTATGCAGATTACAGCAGCAGCAGGAGGATACCACAGAGTGGCAAGGTGACATAGTATGGATATAGCAGCAGCAGCATCAAGAGACCAGAGAGTGTCAAGGTGACATAGTGTGGAGATGGAAGTAGCAGCAGCATGAGGAGACCAAAGAGTTGCAAGATGACATAGTTTGGAGATGGCAGTAGCATCAGGAGACCACAGAGTAACAAAGTGACATAGTGTGCAGATGGCAGCAGCAGGAGGATACCACAGAGTGGCAAGGTGACATTGTGTGGAGATGGCAGCAACAGGAATATTACCACAGAGTGGCAAGGTGATATAGTGTGGAGATGGCAGCAGCAGCATCAGGATACCACAGAGTGGCAAGTTGACATAGTGTGGAGATGGCAGTATCAGCAGCATCAGGAGACCACAGCCTGATGCTGCTACTTCCATCTCCACACTATGTCACCTTGCCACTTTATGATCTCCTGATGCTACTGCTGCTGCCATCTCCACACTATGGTAGTATGCCAAAATAGGGGGACTGGTGGGTGGAGAACCCTCCAGGTCTCACCTATTTCTGAATAAAACCCTTTTGGGCGCCAGTAGTGGTTGATTGATAATGGTGGTTTAGCAAGTTAAGTATGTAATAGGTTTTGCATCAGCTTTATATTTGTAAAAAAGGAGTGTAGGTAAAGGGATGTATATAGAGATATCGATGTGTAGGATAAAAATGTATAAATATACACACCCATGTAAAAAATCTGCATAAGAGATCAAATGATTGTGCACATATATAAATATATAAATTCTGCTGAAAGGATAAAAAGAATAAAAATTTTACACATAGGTAGGATCACTGCATACCGTCTCGAGTGCCTGAGAGATCGTGTTCTGCAGTATCGTACACAATATAGTGTGGTATAGTTTAGGCAAATCAATAGGTAAAACAATTTTTGTTTAAAAGGATACCAATACATATATTAATGTGGTATCGTAGGTAAATTACTCACTTCACGAGGGGGATATATATATATATATACATGCAATAAAGACCTTTGAAGAGAAGCACCCGTGTGATTGGCTGCCTTCGTCCGTTAAAACTCTAGAAGCGATCCAGGCTGGGGGGGTACTCAGTTTACAGGTGTATTATGCTTATCCTGGTAAACCTCCCCCCTCGTGAAGTGAGTAATTTACCTACGATACCACATTAATATATGTATTGGTATCCTTTTAAACAAAAATTGTTTTACCTATTGATTTGCCTAAACTATACCACACAATATTGTGTACGATACTGCAGAACACGGTCTCTCAGGCACTCGAGACTGTATGCAGTGATCCTACATATGTGTACAATTTTTATTCTTTTCATCCTTTCAGCAGAATTTACTGTATATATTTATTATCCTACACATCGATATCTCTATATACATCCCTTTACCTTCACTCCTTTTTTACAAATATAAAGCTGATGCAAAACCTATTACATACTTAACTTGCTAAACCACCATTATCAATCAACCACTACTGGCGCCCAAAAGGGTTTTATTCAGAAATAGGTGAGACCTGGAGGGTTCTCCACCCACCAGTCCCCCTATTTTGGCATACTACCATATTCTATACAGGCAGACACCCTTGTCCACCTGACTAAACCCGGAGCAGCCTCTAGTACCTAGCACCCAACTTTCTTTCCACCCCACTACTATAAACCCGAGGCGCCTCAAGTTTTTCAGATCTAGTGGAATTCCCTCCAATAGATCTGTCTGACCCTCATACTTTCTTTCTCTCTTATATCTCCACACTATGTCACCTTACCACTCTGTGGCCTCCTGATACTGCTGTTGCTACTGCCATCTCCACATTACGTCACCTTGATTCTCTGTGATCTACTGAAGCTGCCATCTCCACATTATGTCACCTTGCCACTCTGTGGTCTCCTGCTGCTGCTGCTGCTGCCATCTCTACACTATGTCACCTTTCCACTCTGTGGTATCCTCCTTCTGCTGCTGCTGCCATATCCACATTATGTCACATTGCCACTCTGTGATCTGATGATGCTGCTGCTGCAGTCTTCACACTATGTCACCTTGCCACTCTGTGGTATCCTCCTGCTGCTGCCGCCATATCCACATTATGTCACCGTACCACTCTGTGGTCTCCTGATGCTAATGCTGCCATCTCTACACTATGTCACCTTTCCACTATGTGGTATCCTCCTTCTGCTGCCATATCCACATTATGTCACTTTGCTACTCTTTTGTATCCTTCTGCTGCTACTGCTGCTGCCATATACACATTATGTCACATTGCCACTCTGTGGTCTCCTGATGCTGCCATCTCCACATTATGTCACCTTGCCACTCTGTGGTCTCCTGCTGCTGCCATCTCTACACTATGTCACCTTTCCACTCTGTGGTATCCTCCTTCTGCTGCTGCTGCCCTATCCACATTATGTCAATTTGCTACTATGTTGTATCCTTATGCTGCTACTGCTGCTGCCATATACACATTATGTCACATTGCCACTCTGTGATCTGATGATGCTGCTGCAATCTTCACACTATGTCACCTAGCAATTCTGTGGTATCCTCCTGCTGCGGCCATATCCACATTATGTCACCGTACCTAACCCTTCCCAGCATTTCTTATCCATTGAAATGACAGCTCTGTTTAACTGCAAAACAAAATGGCTGCCTCCAGAAAATCAATATGGCAGCCTCCATGAAAATTTCAATAGATGGAACACTGAGCGTGTCACAATGGAACCCTTCAGCATCCATGGATGATTACATCACAATGGACCCTTGCTGTTTTTCTTCCTGGCAGCAGCCATGATCCTTCATTCTTCAGTCAGGTGTGGATCCATGCACATCAACAGGTATGGGTGCCAATCAACAGGTAAGAGTGCGTTTTTGTGTGTCAAACAAAGGTGTCAGTTTATGGAAAGATTTGTTTGAGGAAAAATTGGTGTTTCTGTGCAAAATGGAATACTATCCAGCGTCTATTAGCAGGCCCAGATCACAAAAGCCTTCTTATCTGTTTCTGACGGTATGGCCATATAAACTCCAAGAGTACCCCTCTTTACCCTCTGTCGCAACTTGGGGGAAAGAAGCGGCCACCGACGGAGCTATGCCTTTTCTGTTTTTTTTGCTTTTTGGCCACTGCAATGCAGGTGCAGATCAGTTTATCGTCTGCAACTCAACACCTATCATGAGATACCATACCTTTTATGGTTTATTGTAGCTGGCAGAATGAGAATGCGCCTGTTGTCCAATCAAAGTTCTGTGCTATTATTGAATTTACTTAGCACCTCTGCAATTGCTCTACCTGCTCCAGGAATACAAAAGCAGGTTCTAACCCAGAATTTCATTGTAGCTATAAACAATAGTGCTCAGTGCCTATAATACATCCATGCTGACTTCTGTAACTGCAATCCTAACCCTTCCTAGCATTTCTTATCCATTGAAATGACAGCTCTGTTTAACTGCAAAACAAAATGGCTGCCTCCAGAAAATCAATATGGCAGCCTCCATGAAAATGTCAATGGATGGTACACTGAGCGTGTCTCAATGGAACCCTTCAGCATCTATGGATGATTACATCACAATGGACCCTTGCTGTTTTCCTTCCTAGCAGCAGCCATGATCCTTCATTCTTCAGTCAGGTGTGGATCCATGCACATCAACAGGTATGGGTGCCAATTAACAGGTAAGGGTGCGTTTTTGTGTGTGTCAAACAAAGGTGTCAGTTTTTGGAAAGATTTGTTTGAGGAAAAATTGACGCTTCTGTGCAAAATGGAATACTGTCCAGCGTCTATTAGCAGGCCCAGAACACAAAAGCCTTCTTATTTGTTTCTGAAGATATGACCATATAAACTCCAAGAGTACCCCTCTTTACCCTCTGTCGCAACTTGGGGTAAAGAAGCGGCCACCGACGGAGCTATGCCTTTTCTGTTTTTTTGCTTTTTGGCCACTGCAATGCAGGTGCAGATCAGTTTATCGTCTGCAACTCAACACCTATCATGAGATACCATACCTTTTATGGTTTATTGTAGCTGGCAGAATGAGAATGCGCCTGTTGTCCAATCAAAGTTCTGTGCTATTATTGAATTTACTTAGCACCTCTGCAATTGCTCTACCTGCTCCAGGAATACAAAAGCAGGTTCTAACCCAGAATTTCATTGTAGCTATAAACAATAGTGCTCAGTGCCTATAATACATCCATGCTGACTTCTGTAACTGCAATCCTAACCCTTCCCAGCATTTCTTATCCATTGAAATGACAGCTCTGTTTAACTGCAAAACAAAATGGCTGCCTCCAGAAAATCAATATGGCAGCCTCCATGAAAATGTCAATGGATGGTACACTGAGCGTGTCTCAATGGAACCCTTCAGCATCTATGGATGATTACATCACAATGGACCCTTGCTGTTTTCCTTCCTGGCAGCAGCCATGATCCTTCATTCTTCAGTCAGGTGTGGATCCATGCACATCAACAGGTATGGGTGCCAATCAACAGGTAAGGGTGCGTTTTTGTGTGTGTCAAACAAAGGTGTCAGTTTTTGGAAAGATTTGTTTGAGGAAAAATTGACGCTTCTGTGCAAAATGGAATACTGTCCAGCGTCTATTAGCAGGCCCAGAACACAAAAGCCTTCTTATTTGTTTCTGAAGATATGACCATATAAACTCCAAGAGTACCCCTCTTTACCCTCTGTCGCAACTTGGGGTAAAGAAGCGGCCACCGACGGAGCTATGCCTTTTCTGTTTTTTTGCTTTTTGGCCACTGCAATGCAGGTGCAGATCAGTTTATTGTCTGCAACTCAACACCTATCATGAGATACCATACCTTTTATGGTTTATTGTAGCTGGCAGAATGAGAATGCGCCTGTTGTCCAATCAAACTTCTGTGCTATTGTTGAATTTACTTAGCACCTCTGCAATTGCTCTACCTGCTCCAGGAATGCAAAAGCAGGTTCTAACCCAGAATTTCTTTGTAGCTATAAACAATAGTGCTCAGTGCCTATAATACATCCATGCTGACTTCTGTAACTGCAATCCTAACCCTTCCCAGCATTTCTTATCCATTGAAATGACAGCTCTGTTTAACTGCAAAACAAAATGGCTGCCTCCAGAAAATCAATATGGCAGCCTCCATGAAAATTTCAATAGATGAAACACTGAGCGTGTCACAATGGAACCCTTCAGCATCCATGGATGATTACATCACAATGGACCCTTGCTGTTTTCCTTCCTGGCAGCAGCCATGATCCTTCATTCTTCAGTCAGGTGTGGATCCATGCACATCAACAGGTATGGGTGCCAATCAACAGGTAAGGGTGCGTTTTTGTGTGTGTCAAACAAAGGTGTCAGTTTTTGGAAAGATTTGTTTGAGGAAAAATTGGCGCTTCTGTGCAAAATGGAATACTGTCCAGCGTCTATTAGCAGGCCCAGAACACAAAAGCCTTCTTATCTGTTTCTGAAGATATGACCATATAAACTCCAAGAGTACCCCTCTTTACCCTCTGTCGCAACTTGGGGGAAAGAAGCGGCCACCGACGGAGCTATGCCTTTTTTGGTTTTTGCTTTTTGGCCACTGCAATGCAGGTGCAGATCAGTTTATCGTCTGCAACTCAACACCTATCATGAGATACCATACCTTTTATGGATTTTTGTAGCTGGCACAATGAGAATGCGCCTGTTGTCCAATCAAAGTTCTGTGCTATTATTGAATTTACTTAGCACCTCTGCAATTGCTCTACCTGCTCCAGGAATACAAAAGCAGGTTCTAACCCAGAATTTCATTGTAGCTATAAACAATAGTGCTCAGTGCCTATAATACATCCATGCTGACTTCTGTAACTGCAATCCTAACCCTTCCCAGCATTTCTTATTCATTGAAATGACAGCTTTGTTTAACTGCAAAACAAAATGGCTGCCTCCAAAAAATCAATATGGCAGCCTCCATGAAAATTTCAATAGATGGAACACTGAGCGTGTCACAATGGAACCCTTCAGCATCCATGGATGATGACATCACAATGGACCCTTGCTGTTTTTCTTCCTGGCAGCAGCCATGATCCTTCATTCTTCAGTCAGGTGTGGATCCATGCACATCAACAGGTATGGGTGCCAATCAACAGGTAAGGGTGCGTTTTTGTGTGTGTCAAACAAAGGTGTCAGTTTTTGGAAAGATTTGTTTGAGAAAAAATTGTCGCTTCTGTGCAAAATGGAATACTGTCCAGCGTCTATTAGCAGGCCCAGAACACAAAAGCCTTCTTATCTGTTTCTGAAGATATGACCATATAAACTCCAAGAGTACCCCTCTTTACCCTCTGTCGCAACTTGGGGGAAAGAAGCGGCCACCGACGGAGCTATGCCTTTTTTGGTTTTTTGCTTTTTGGCCACTGCAATGCAGGTGCAGATCAGTTTATCGTCTGCAACTCAACACCTATCATGAGATACCATACCTTTTATGGTTTATTGTAGCTGGCAGAATGAGAATGCGCCTGTTGTCCAATCAAAGTTCTGTGCTATTATTGAATGTACTTAGCACCTCTGCAATTGCTCTACCTGCTCCAGGAATCCAAAAGCAGGTTCTAACCCAGAATTTCATTGTAGCTATAAACAATAGTGCTCAGTGCCTATAATACATCCATGCTGACTTCTGTAACTGCAATCCTAACCCTTCCCAGCATTTCTTATCCATTGAAATGACAGCTCTGTTTAACTGCAAAACAAAATGGCAGCATCCATGAAAATTTCAATAGATGGAACACTGAGCGTGTCACAATGGAACCCTTCAGCATCCATGGATGATTACATCACAATGGACCCTTGCTGTTTTCCTTCCTGGCAGCAGCCATGATCCTTCATTCTTCAGTCAGGTGTGGATCCATGCACATCAACAGGTATGGGTGCCAATTAACAGGTAAGGGTGCGTTTTTGTGTGTGTCAAACAAAGGTGTCAGTTTTTGGAAAGATTTGTTTGAGGAAAAATTGTCGCTTCTGTGCAAAATGGAATACTGTCCAGCGTCTATTAGCAGGCCCAGAACACAAAAGCCTTCTTATCTGTTTCTGAAGGTATGGCCATATAAACTCCAAGAGTACCCCTCTTTACCCTCTGTCGCAACTTGGGGGAAAGAAGCGGCCACCGACGGAGCTATGCCTTTTCTGGTTTTTGCTTTTTGGCCACTGCAATGCAGGTGCAGATCAGTTTATCGTCTGCAACTCACCAGTTATCATGAGATACCATACCTTTTATGGATTTTTGTAGCTGGCACAATGAGAATGCGCCTGTTGTCCAATCAAAGTTCTGTGCTATTATTGAATGTACTTAGCACCTCTGCAATTGCTCTACCTGCTCCAGGAATCCAAAAGCAGGTTCTAACCCAGAATTTTATTGTAGCTATAAACAATAGTGCTCAGTGCCTATAATACATCCATGCTGACTTCTGTAACTGCAATCCTAACCCTTCCCAGCATTTCTTATCCATTGAAATGACAGCTCTGTTTAACTGCAAAACAAAATGGCTGCCTCCAGAAAATCAATATGGCAGCCTCCATGAAAATTTCAATAGATGGAACACTGAGCGTGTCACAATGGAACCCTTCAGCATCCATGGATGATGACATCACAATGGACCCTTGCTGTTTTTCTTCCTGGCAGCAGCCATGATCCTTCATTCTTCAGTCAGGTGTGGATCCATGCACATCAACAGGTATGGGTGCCAATCAACAGGTAAGGGTGCGTTTTTGTGTGTGTCAAACAAAGGTGTCAGTTTTTGGAAAGATTTGTTTGAGAAAAAATTGTCGCTTCTGTGCAAAATGGAATACTGTCCAGCGTCTATTAGCAGGCCCAGAACACAAAAGCCTTCTTATCTGTTTCTGAAGGTATGACCATATAAACTCCAATAGTACCCCTCTTTACCCTCTGTCGCAACTTGGGGGAAAGAAGCGGCCACCGACGGAGCTATGCCTTTTTTGGTTTTTGCTTTTTGGCCACTGCAATGCAGGTGCAGATCAGTTTATCGTCTGCAACTCAACACCTATCATGAGATACCATACCTTTTATGGTTTATTGTAGCTGGCAGAATGAGAATGCGCCTGTTGTCCAATCAAAGTTCTGTGCTATTATTGAATGTACTTAGCACCTCTGCAATTGCTCTACCTGCTCCAGGATTACAAAAGCAGGTTCTATCCCAGAATTTCATTGTAGCTATAAACAATAGTGCTCAGTGCCTATAATACATCCATGCTGACTTCTGTAACTGCAATCCTAACCCTTCCCAGCATTTCTTATCCATTGAAATGACAGCTCTGTTTAACTGCAAAACAAAATGGCTGCCTCCAAAAAATCAATATGGCAGCCTCCATGAAAATTTCAATAGATGGAACACTGAGCGTGTCACAATGGAACCCTTCAGCATCCATGGATGATGACATCACAATGGACCCTTGCTGTTTTTCTTCCTGGCAGCAGCCATGATCCTTCATTCTTCAGTCAGGTGTGGATCCATGCACATCAACAGGTATGGGTGCCAATCAACAGGTAAGGGTGCGTTTTTGTGTGTGTCAAACAAAGGTGTCAGTTTTTGGAAAGATTTGTTTGAGGAAAAATTGGCGCTTCTGTGCAAAATGGAATACTGTCCAGCGTCTATTAGCAGGCCCAGAACACAAAAGCCTTCTTATCTGTTTCTGAAGGTATGACCATATAAACTCCAAGAGTACCCCTCTTTACCCTCTGTCGCAACTTGGGGGAAAGAAGCGGCCACCGACGGAGCTATGCCTTTTTTGGTTTTTGCTTTTTGGCCACTGCAATGCAGGTGCAGATCAGTTTATCGTCTGCAACTCAACACCTATCATGAGATACCATACCTTTTATGGATTTTTGTAGCTGGCACAATGAGAATGCGCCTGTTGTCCAATCAAAGTTCTGTGCTATTATTGAATTTACTTAGCACCTCTGCAATTGCTCTACCTGCTCCAGGAATCCAAAAGCAGGTTCTAACCCAGAATTTCATTGTAGCTATAAACAATAGTGCTCAGTGCCTATAATACATCCATGCTGACTTCTGTAACTGCAATCCTAACCCTTCCCAGCATTTCTTATCCATTGAAATGACAGCTCTGTTTAACTGCAAAACAAAATGGCTGCCTCCAGAAAATCAATATGGCAGCCTCCATGAAAATTTCAATAGATGGAACACTGAGCGTGTCACAATGGAACCCTTCAGCATCCATGGATGATGACATCACAATGGACCCTTGCTGTTTTTCTTCCTGGCAGCAGCCATGATCCTTCATTCTTCAGTCAGGTGTGGATCCATGCACATCAACAGGTATGGGTGCCAATCAACAGGTAAGGGTGCGTTTTTGTGTGTGTCAAACAAAGGTGTCAGTTTATGGAAAGATTTGTTTGAGGAAAAATTGTCGCTTCTGTGCAAAATGGAATACTGTCCAGCGTCTATTAGCAGGCCCAGAACACAAAAGCCTTCTTATCTGTTTCTGACGGTATGGCCATATAAACTCCAAGAGTACCCCTCTTTACCCTCTGTCGCAACTTGGGGGAAAGAAGCGGCCACCGACGGAGCTATGCCTTTTTTGGTTTTTGCTTTTTGGCCACTGCAATGCAGGTGCAGATCAGTTTATCGTCTGCAACTCACCAGCTATCATGAGATACCATACCTTTTATGGATTTTTGTAGCTGGCAGAATGAGAATGCGCCTGTTGTCCAATCAAAGTTCTGTGCTATTATTGAATGTACTTAGCACCTCTGCAATTGCTCTACCTGCTCCAGGAATCCAAAAGCAGGTTCTAACCCAGAATTTCATTGTAGCTATAAACAATAGTGCTCAGTGCCTATAATACATCCATGCTGACTTCTGTAACTGCAATCCTAACCCTTCCCAGCATTTCTTATCCATTGAAATGACAGCTCTGTTTAACTGCAAAACAAAATGGCTGCCTCCAGAAAATCAATATGGCAGCCTCCATGAAAATTTCAATAGATGGAACACTGAGCGTGTCACAATGGAACCCTTCAGCATCCATGGATGATGACATCACAATGGACCCTTGCTGTTTTCCTTCCTGGCAGCAGCCATGATCCTTCATTCTTCAGTCAGGTGTGGATCCATGCACATCAACAGGTATGGGTGCCAATCAACAGGTAAGGGTGCGTTTTTGTGTGTGTCAAACAAAGGTGTCAGTTTATGGAAAGATTTGTTTGAGGAAAAATTGCGCTTCTGTGCAAAATGGAATACTGTCCAGCGTCTATTAGCAGGCCCAGAACACAAAAGCCTTCTTATCTGTTTCTGACGGTATGGCCATATAAACTCCAAGAGTACCCCTCTTTACCCTCTGTCGCAACTTGGGGGAAAGAAGCGGCCACCGACGGAGCTATGCCTTTTTTGGTTTTTGCTTTTTGGCCACTGCAATGCAGGTGCAGATCAGTTTATCGTCTGCAACTCAACACCTATCATGAGATACCATACCTTTTATGGTTTTTTGTAGCTGGCAGAATGAGAATGCGCCTGTTGTCCAATCAAAGTTCTGTGCTATTATTGAATGTACTTAGCACCTCTGCAATTGCTCTACCTGCTCCAGGAATCCAAAAGCAGGTTCTAACCCAGAATTTTATTGTAGCTATAAACAATAGTGCTCAGTGCCTATAATACATCCATGCTGACTTCTGTAACTGCAATCCTAACCCTTCCCAGCATTTCTTATCCATTGAAATGACAGCTCTGTTTAACTGCAAAACAAAATGGCTGCCTCCAGAAAATCAATATGGCAGCCTCCATGAAAATTTCAATAGATGGAACACTGAGCGTGTCACAATGGAACCCTTCAGCATCCATGGATGATGACATCACAATGGACCCTTGCTGTTTTTCTTCCTGGCAGCAGCCATGATCCTTCATTCTTCAGTCAGGTGTGGATCCATGCACATCAACAGGTATGGGTGCCAATCAACAGGTAAGGGTGCGTTTTTGTGTGTGTCAAACAAAGGTGTCAGTTTATGGAAAGATTTGTTTGAGGAAAAATTGGCGCTTCTGTGCAAAATGGAATACTGTCCAGTGTCTATTAGCAGGCCCAGAACACAAAAGCCTTCTTATCTGTTTCTGACGGTATGGCCATATAAACTCCAAGAGTACCCCTCTTTACCCTCTGTCGCAACTTGGGGGAAAGAAGCGGCCACCGACGGAGCTATGCCTTTTCTGTTTTTGCTTTTTGGCCACTGCAATGCAGGTGCAGATCAGTTTATCGTCTGCAACTCAACACCTATCATGAGATACCATACCTTTTATGGATTTTTGTAGCTGGCAGAATGAGAATGCGCCTGTTGTCCAATCAAAGTTCTGTGCTATTATTGAATTTACTTAGCACCTCTGCAATTGCTCTACCTGCTCCAGGAATCCAAAAGCAGGTTCTAACCCAGAATTTCTTTGTAGCTATAAACAATAGTGCTCAGTGCCTATAATACATCCATGCTGACTTCTGTAACTGCAATCCTAACCCTTCCCAGCATTTCTTATCCATTGAAATGACAGCTCTGTTTAACTGCAAAACAAAATGGCTGCCTCCAGAAAATCAATATGGCAGCCTCCATGAAAATTTCAATAGATGGAACACTGAGCGTGTCACAATGGAACCCTTCAGCATCCATGGATGATGACATCACAATGGACCCTTGCTGTTTTTCTTCCTGGCAGCAGCCATGATCCTTCATTCTTCAGTCAGGTGTGGATCCATGCACATCAACAGGTATGGGTGCCAATCAACAGGTAAGGGTGCGTTTTTGTGTGTGTCAAACAAAGGTGTCAGTTTATGGAAAGATTTGTTTGAGGAAAGATTGGCGCTTCTGTGCAAAATGGAATACTGTCCAGAGTCTATTAGCAGGCCCAGAACACAAAAGCCTTCTTATCTGTTTCTGACGGTATGGCTATATAAACTCCAACAGTACCCATCTTTACCCTCTGTCGCAACTTGGGGGAAAGAAGCGGCCACCGACAGAGCTATGCCTTTTCTGTTTTTTGCTTTTTGGCCACTGCAATGCAGGTGCAGATCAGTTTATCGTCTGCAACTCACCAGCTATCATGAGATACCATACCTTTTATGGATTTTTGTAGCTGGCAGAATGAGAATGCGCCTGTTGTCCAATCAAAGTTCTGTACTATTATTGAATGTACTTAGCACCTCTGCAATTGCTCTACCTGCTCCAGGAATCCAAAAGCAGGTTCTAACGCAGAATTTCTTTGTAGCTATAAACAATAGTGCTCAGAGACTAGAATACATCCATGCTAACTTCTGTGGCTACAATCCTAACCCTTCCCAGCATTTCTTATCCATTGAAATGACAGCTCTGTTTAACTGCAAAACAAAATGGCTGCCTCCAGAAAATCAATATGGCAGCCTCCATGAAAATTTCAATAGATGGAACACTGAGCGTGTCATAATAGAACCCTTCAGCATCCATGGATGATGACATCACAATGGAGCCTTGCTGTTTTTCTTCCTGACAGCAGCCATGATCCTTCATTCTTCAGTCAGGTGTGGATCCATGCACATCAACAGGTATGGGTGCCAATAAACAGGTAAGGGTGCGTTTTTGTGTGTGTCAAACAAAGGTGTCAGTTTATGGAAAGAGTTGTTTGAGGAAAAATTGGCGCTTCTGTGCAAAATGGAATACTGTCCAGCGTCTATTAGCAGGCTCAGAACACAAATGCCTTCTTATCTGTTTCTAAAGATATGACCATATAAACTCCAAGAGTACCCCTCTTTACCCTCTGTCGCAACTGGGGGAAAGAAGTGGCCACCGACGTAGCTATGCCTTTTCAGTTTTTTTACTTTTTGGCCACTGCAATGCAGGTGCAGATCAGTTTATCGTCTGCAACTCAACACCTATCATGAGATACCATACCTTTTATGGTTTATTGTAGCTGGCAGAATGAGAATGCGCCTCTTGTCCAATCAAAGTTCTGTGCTATTATTGAATTTACTTAGCACCTCTGCAATTGCTCTACCTGCTCCAGGAATCCAAAAGCAGGTTCTAACCCAGAATTTTATTGTAGCTATAAACAATAGTGCTCAGTGCCTATAATACATCTATGCTGACTTCTGTAACTGCAATCCTAACCCTTCCCAGCATTTCTTATCCATTGAAATGACAGCTCTGTTTAACTGCAAAACAAAATGGCTGCCTCCAGAAAATCAATATGGCAGCCTCCATGAAAATTTCAATAGATGGAACACTTAGCGTGTCACAATGGAACCCTTCAGCATCCATGGATGATGACATCACAATGGACCCTTGCTGTCTTCCTTCCTTGCAGCAGCCATGATCTTCCATTCTTCAGTCAGGAGTGGATCCATGCACATCAACAGGTATGGGTGCCAATCAACAGGTAAGGGTGCGTTTTTGTGTGTGTCAAACAAAGGTGTCAGTTAATGGAAAGATTTGTTTGAGAAAAAATTGGCGCTTCTGTACAAAATGGAATACTGTCCAGCGTCTATTAGCAGGCTCAGAACACAAAAGCCTTCTTTTCTGTTTCTGAAGATATGACCATATAAACTCCAAGAGTACCCCTCTTTACCCTCTGTCGCAACTTGGGGGAAAGAAGCGGCCACCGACGGAGCTATGCCTTTTCAGTTTTTTTGCTTTTTGGCCACTGCAATGCAGGTGCAGATCAGTTTATCGTCTGCATCTCAACACCTATCATGAGATACCATACCTTTTATGGTTTATTGTAGCTGGCAGAATGAGAATGCGCCTGTTGTCCAATCAAAGTTCTGTGCTATTATTGAATTTACTTAGCACCTCTGCAATTGCTCTACCTGCTCCAGGAATACAAAAGCAGGTTCTAACCCAGAATTTCATTGTAGCTATAAACAATAGTGCTCAGTGCCTATAATACATCCATGCTGACTTCTGTAACTGCAATCCTAACCCTTCCCAGCATTTCTTATCCATTGAAATGACAGCTCTGTTTAACTGCAAAACAAAATGGCTGCCTCCAGAAAATCAATATGGCAGCCTCCATGAAAATTTCAATAGATGGAACACTGAGCGTGTCACAATGGAACCCTTCAGCATCCATGGATGATGACATCACAATGGACCCTTGCTGTTTTCTTCCTGGCAGCAGCCATGATCCTTCATTCTTCAGTCAGGTGTGGATCCATGCACATCAACAGGTATGGGTGCCAATCAACAGGTAAGGGTGCGTTTTTGTGTGTGTCAAACAAAGGTGTCAGTTTTTGGAAAGATTTGTTTGAGGAAAAATTGTCGCTTCTGTGCAAAATGGAATACTGTCCAGCGTCTATTAGCAGGCCCAGAACACAAAAGCCTTCTTATCTGTTTCTGAAGATATGACCATATAAACTCCAAGAGTACCCCTCTTTACCCTCTGTCGCAACTTGGGGAAAGAAGCGGCCACCGACGGAGCTATGCCTTTTTTGTTTTTTGCTTTTTGGCCACTGCAATGCAGGTGCAGATCAGTTTATCGTCTGCAACTCAACACCTATCATGAGATACCATACCTTTTATGGATTTTTGTAGCTGGCACAATGAGAATGCGCCTGTTGTCCAATCAAAGTTCTGTGCTATTATTGAATTTACTTAGCACCTCTGCAATTGCTCTACCTGCTCCAGGAATCCAAAAGCAGGTTCTAACCCAGAATTTCATTGTAGCTATAAACAATAGTGCTCAGTGCCTATAATACATCCATGCTGACTTCTGTAACTGCAATCCTAACCCTTCCCAGCATTTCTTATCCATTGAAATGACAGCTCTGTTTAACTGCAAAACAAAATGGCTGCCTCCAGAAAATCAATATGGCAGCCTCCATGAAAATTTCAATAGATGGAACACTGAGCGTGTCACAATGGAACCCTTCAGCATCCATGGATGATGACATCACAATGGACCCTTGCTGTTTTCCTTCCTGGCAGCAGCCATGATCCTTCATTCTTCAGTCAGGTGTGGATCCATGCACATCAACAGGTATGGGTGCCAATCAACAGGTAAGGGTGCGTTTTTGTGTGTGTCAAACAAAGGTGTCAGTTAATGGAAAGATTTGTTTGAGGAAAAATTGGCGCTTCTGTGCAAAATGGAATACTGTCCAGCGTCTATTAGCAGGCCCAGAACACAAAAGCCTTCTTATTTGTTTCTGAAGATATGACCATATAAACTCCAAGAGTACCCCTCTTTACCCTCTGTCGCAACTTGGGGGAAAGAAGCGGCCACCGACGGAGCTATGCCTTTTTTGGTTTTTGCTTTTTGGCCACTGCAATGCAGGTGCAGATCAGTTTATCGTCTGCAACTCAACACCTATCATGAGATACCATACCTTTTATGGTTTTTTGTAGCTGGCAGAATGAGAATGCGCCTGTTGTCCAATCAAAGTTGTGTGCTATTATTGAATGTACTTAGCACCTCTGCAATTGCTCTACCTGCTTCAGGAATCCAAAAGAAGCTTCTAACCCAGAATTTTATTGTAGCTTTAAACAATAGTGCTCAGAGACTAGAATACATCCATGCTGACTTCTGTAACTGCAATCCTAACCCTTCCCAGCATTTCTTATCCATTGAAATGACAGCTCTGTTTAACTGCAAAACAAAATAACTGCCTCCAGAAAATCAATATGGCAGCCTCCATGAAAATTTCAATAGATGGAACACTGAGCGTGTCACAATGGAACCCTTCAGCATCCATGGATGATGACATCACAATTGACCCTTGCTGTTTTTCTTCCTGGCAGCAGCCATGATCCTTCATTCTTCAGTCAGGTGTGGATCCATGCACATCAACAGGTATGGGTGCCAATCAACAGGTAAGGGTGCGTTTTTGTGTGTGTCAAACAAAGGTGTCAGTTTATGGAAAGATTTGTTTGAGGAAAGATTGGCGCTTCTGTGCAAAATGGAATACTGTCCAGCGTCTATTAGCAGGCCCAGAACACAAAAGCCTTCTTATCTGTTTCTGACGGTATGGCTATATAAACTCCAACAGTATTCATCTTTACCCTCTGTCGCAACTTGGGGGAAAGAAGCGGCCACCGACAGAGCTATGCCTTTTCTGTTTTTTGCTTTTTGGCCACTGCAATGCAGGTGCAGATCAGTTTATCGTCTGCAACTCACCAGCTATCATGAGATACCATACCTTTTATGGATTTTTGTAGCTGGCAGAATGAGAATGCGCCTGTTGTCCAATCAAAGTTCTGTACTATTATTGAATGTACTTAGCACCTCTGCAATTGCTCTACCTGCTCCAGGAATCCAAAAGCAGGTTCTAACGCAGAATTTCTTTGTAGCTATAAACAATAGTGCTCAGAGACTAGAATACATCCATGCTAACTTCTGTGGCTACAATCCTAACCCTTCCCAGCATTTCTTATCCATTGAAATGACAGCTCTGTTTAACTGCAAAACAAAATGGCTGCCTCCAGAAAATCAATATGGCAGCCTCCATGAAAATTTCAATAGATGGAACACTGAGCGTGTCATAATAGAACCCTTCAGCATCCATGGATGATGACATCACAATGGAGCCTTGCTGTTTTTCTTCCTGACAGCAGCCATGATCCTTCATTCTTCAGTCAGGTGTGGATCCATGCACATCAACAGGTATGGGTGCCAATAAACAGGTAAGGGTGCGTTTTTGTGTGTGTCAAACAAAGGTGTCAGTTTATGGAAAGAGTTGTTTGAGGAAAAATTGGCGCTTCTGTGCAAAATGGAATACTGTCCAGCGTCTATTAGCAGGCTCAGAACACAAATGCCTTCTTATCTGTTTCTAAAGATATGACCATATAAACTCCAAGAGTACCCCTCTTTACCCTCTGTCGCAACTTGGGGGAAAGAAGTGGCCACCGACGTAGCTATGCCTTTTCAGTTTTTTTACTTTTTGGCCACTGCAATGCAGGTGCAGATCAGTTTATCGTCTGCAACTCAACACCTATCATGAGATACCATACCTTTTATGGTTTATTGTAGCTGGCAGAATGAGAATGCGCCTCTTGTCCAATCAAAGTTCTGTGCTATTATTGAATTTACTTAGCACCTCTGCAATTGCTCTACCTGCTCCAGGAATCCAAAAGCAGGTTCTAACCCAGAATTTTATTGTAGCTATAAACAATAGTGCTCAGTGCCTATAATACATCTATGCTGACTTCTGTAACTGCAATCCTAACCCTTCCCAGCATTTCTTATCCATTGAAATGACAGCTCTGTTTAACTGCAAAACAAAATGGCTGCCTCCAGAAAATCAATATGGCAGCCTCCATGAAAATTTCAATAGATGGAACACTTAGCGTGTCACAATGGAACCCTTCAGCATCCATGGATGATGACATCACAATGGACCCTTGCTGTTTTCCTTCCTTGCAGCAGCCATGATCTTTCATTCTTCAGTCAGGAGTGGATCCATGCACATCAACAGGTATGGGTCCCAATCAACAGGTAAGGGTGCGTTTTTGTGTGTGTCAAACAAAGGTGTCAGTTTTTGGAAAGATTTGTTTGAGGAAAAATTGGCGCTTCTGTGCAAAATGGAATACTGTCCAGCGTCTATTAGCAGGCCCAGAACACAAAAGCCTTCTTATCTGTTTCTGAAGGTATGACCATATAAACTCCAAGAGTACCCCTCTTTACCCTCTGTCGCAACTTGGGGGGAAAGAAGCGGCCACCGACGGAGCTATGCCTTTTCTGTTTTTTTGCTTTTTGGCCACTGCAATGCAGGTGCAGATCAGTTTATCGTCTGCAACTCAACACCTATCATGAGATACCATACCTTTTATGGTTTATTGTAGCTGGCAGAATGAGAATGCGCCTGTTGTCCAATCAAAGTTCTGTGCTATTATTGAATTTACTTAGCACCTCTGCAATTGCTCTACCTGCTCCAGGAATCAAAAGCAGGTTCTAACCAAGAATTTCATTGTAGCTATAAACAATAGTGCTCAGTGCCTATAATACATCCATGCTGACTTCTGTAACTGCAATCCTAACCCTTCCCAGCATTTCTTATCCATTGAAATGACAGCTCTGTTTAACTGCAAAACAAAATGGCTGCCTCCAGAAAATCAATATGGCAGCCTCCATGAAAATTTCAATAGATGGAACACTGAGCGTGTCACAATGGAACCCTTCAGCATCCAATGATGATGACATCACAATGGACCCTTGCTGTTTTTCTTCCTGGCAGCAGCCATGATCCTTCATTCTTCAGTCAGGTGTGGATCCATGCACATCAACAGGTATGGGTGCCAATCAACAGGTAAGGGTGCGTTTTTGTGTGTGTCAAACAAAGGTGTCAGTTTTTGGAAAGATTTGTTTGAGGAAAAATTGGCGCTTCTGTGCAAAATGGAATACTGTCCAGCGTCTATTAGCAGGCCCAGAACACAAAAGCCTTCTTATCTGTTTCTGACGGTATGGCCATATAAACTCCAAGAGTACCCCTCTTTACCCTCTGTCGCAACTTGGGGGAAAGAAATGGCCACCGACGGAGCTATGTCTTTTTTGGTTTTTGCTTTTTGGCCACTGCAATGCAGGTGCAGATCAGTTTATCGTCTGCAACTCAACACCTATCATGAGATACCATACCTTTTATGGATTTTTGTAGCTGGCAGAATGAGAATGCGCCTGTTGTCCAATCAAAGTTCTGTGCTATTATTGAATTTACTTAGCACCTCTGCAATTGCTCTACCTGCTCCAGGAATCCAAAAGCAGGTTCTAACCCAGAATTTCATTGTAGCTATAAACAATAGTGCTCAGTGCCTATAATACATCCATGCTGACTTCTGTAACTGCAATCCTAACCCTTCCCAGCATTTCTTATCCATTGAAATGACAGCTCTGTTTAACTGCAAAACAAAATGGCTGCCTCCAGAAAATCAATATGGCAGCCTCCATGAAAATTTCAATAGATGGAACACTGAGCGTGTCACAATGGAACCCTTCAGCATCCATGGATGATGACATCACAATGGACAATTGCTGTTTTCCTTCCTTGCAGCAGCCATGATCCTTCATTCTTCAGTCAGGTGTGGATCCATGCACATCAACAGGTATGGGTGCCAATCAACAGGTAAGGGTGCGTTTTTGTGTGTGTCAAACAAAGGTGTCAGTTTATGGAAAGATTTGTTTGAGGAAAAATTGGCGCTTCTGTGCAAAATGGAATACTGTCCAGCGTCTATTAGCAGGCCCAGAACACAAAAGCCTTCTTATCTGTTTCTGACGGTATGGCCATATAAACTCCAAGAGTACCCCTCTTTACCCTCTGTCGCAACTTGGGGGAAAGAAGCGGCCACCGACAAAGCTATGCCTTTTTTGGTTTTTGCTTTTTGGCCACTGCAATGCAGGTGCAGATCAGTTTATCGTCTGCAACTCAACACCTATCATGAGATACCATACCTTTTATGGTTTTTGTAGCTGGCAGAATGAGATTGCGCCTGTTGTCCAATCAAAGTTGTGTGCTAATATTGAATGTACTTAGCACCTCTGCAATTGCTCTACCTGCTTCAGGAATCCAAAAGAAGCTTCTAACCCAGAATTTTATTGTAGCTTTAAACAATAGTGCTCAGAGCCTAGAATACATCCATGCTGACTTCTGTAACTGCAATCCTAACCCTTCCCAGCATTTCTTATCCATTGAAATGACAGCTCTGTTTAACTGCAAAACAAAATAACTGCCTCCAGAAAATCAATATGGCAGCCTCCATGAAAATTTCAATAGATGGAACACTGAGCGTGTCACAATGGAACCCTTCAGCATCCATGGATGATGACATCACAATTGACCCTTGCTGTTTTTCTTCCTGGCAGCAGCCATGATCCTTCATTCTTCAGTCAGGTGTGGATCCATGCACATCAACAGGTATGGGTGCCAATCAACAGGTAAGGGTGCGTTTTTGTGTGTGTCAAACAAAAGTGTCAGTTTATGGAAAGATTTGTTTGAGGAAAGATTGGCGCTTCTGTGCAAAATGGAATACTGTCCAGCGTCTATTAGCAGGCCCAGAACACAAAAGCCTTCTTATCTGTTTCTGACGGTATGGCTATATAAACTCCAACAGTACCCATCTTTACCCTCTGTCGCAACTTGGGGGAAAGAAGCAGCCACCGACAGAGCTATGCCTTTTCTGTTTTTTGCTTTTTGGCCACTGCAATGCAGGTGCAGATCAGTTTATCGTCTGCAACTCACCAGCTATCATGAGATACCATACCTTTTATGGATTTTTGTAGCTGGCACAATGAGAATGCGCCTGTTGTCCAATCAAAGTTCT